>NW_026652290.1:72056862-72107169 GCF_009828535.3 Hylobates moloch | reverse complement strand
ATTTTTGCAACCTACTCATCTGACAAAGGGCTAATATCCAGAATCTACAATGAACTCAAACAAATTTACAAGAAAAAAACAAACAACCCCATCAAAAAGTGGGCAGAGGACATGAACAGACACTTCTCAAAAGAAGACATTTATGCAGCCAAAAAACACATGAAGAAATGCTCATCATCACTGGCCATCAGAGAAATGCAAATCAAAACCACAGTGAGATACCATCTCACACCAGTTAGAATGGCCATCATTAAAAAATCAGGAAACAACAGGTGCTGGAGAGGATGTGGAGAAATAGGAACACTTTTACACTGTTGGTGGGACTGTAAACTAGTTCAACCATTGTGGAAGTCAGTGTGGCGATTCCTCAGGGATCTCGAACTAGAAATACCATTTGACCCAGCCATCCCATTACTGGGTATATACCCAAAGGACTATAAATCATGCTGCTATAAAGACACATGCACACGTATGTTTATTGCGGCACTATTCACAATAGCAGAGTTGGAACCAACCCAAATGTCCAACAACGATAGACTGGATTAAGAAAATGTGGCACATATACACCATGGAATACTATGCAGCCATAAAAAATGATGAGTTCATGTCCTTTGTAGGGACATGGATGAAACTGGAAAACATCATTCTCAGTAAACTATCGCAAGGACAAAAAACCAAACACCGCATGTTCTCACTCATAGGTGGGAATTGAACAATGAGAACTCATGGACACAGGAAGGGGAACATCACACTCCGGGGACTGTTGTGGGGTGGGGGGAGGGGGGAGGGACAGCATTAGGAGATACACCTAACGCTAAATGACGAGTTAATGGGTGCAGGAAATCAACATGGCACATGGATACATATGTAACAAACCTGCACATTGTGCACATGTACCCTAAAACCCTAAAGTATAATAAAAAAAAAAAAAGAAAAAAAAAAAAATAAGGAATCAAACCAAGTGTCCAACAACAGATGAATGGGTAAAGAAAATGTGGCGTATATACACAATGGAATACAATTCAGCCACAGAAGAAGAAAGAAATCCTGTCATCTGCAGCAACATGGATAAAAGTGGAGGACATTATAATAAGAAACTCAAGCCAGAAACAGAAAGTTACACATTACATTCTCTCACTTGTATGGAAGCTGAAAAAACAGTTGATTTCCTGGGAGTAAAAATTAGAACAAAGTTTACTAGAACCTGGGAAGGATACATGGAGGAGGGGAAAGGGGAATAGAGAGAGATTTGTTGAAGGACACAAAATTACAGCTAGACAGGAGGAAGAAGTTATATTGTTCTACATTACTGTAGGATAGCCACAGTTAACCAAAACATATCATATATTTTCAAATAGCTGGAAAGGAGGATATTGAATGTTCCCAAAACAAAGAGATAATAAATGTTTGAGATGATGAATCTGCTAATGACTCCGATCTGATGTGACTGTATCAAACCATCATTATGTAATCCATAAGTATGTATAATTATTACATGTCAACTTTTTAAAAATATAGTTATTTCTTATAAAAATGGGACTATGAGAAGTTTACTTGATATTTAACCAAAGGAATTTATTTAATAAGAAATGTATCTCTGCAGTCAGCTACATACATTACCTTTGCAAAAGATATTGTATATACTAGGCACACAATAAAAGTCAAGGAAATAAATAAAAATCAGCAGATTGAAGAACGAGGAACTCAAAAATAAATCAAAATTGTACAGGTGTTCTTGGGTAGTAAATAGCATAAATTAACTAAGTCCAAGCTATTCTTAATAGGGAAACACCCAAAGCAGAAACATCTGTGCTTTTCTCATTTTCAAAGAAATTCAGTCTAGCAACATGATACAGATCAATTGATGCAGTTTGCATGGATGCAAAACATCTGCAGCTCTTAACAGACTTATTTCTAAGAACTATATCTGGAAGTTAAGTGTTATGGAGCCTCTGGCTGCAGTCATCAAGTCCCAGATCTTTATAGAAAAAAAAAGTAAAAATGAAATTTGCATAAAATATTATCTATGTAATACTTTATTCATAATCACACATATACATTTGTAAGTATTTCCTATGCTGTCCTGCAAAATTGTAGTAATTAATCTTAAAGTAATCCTCTTTGAGCTATAAGTACTTATGCTCCATAAAGCAGAGGATTTTGTTTATTTCAGACAAAGGAGTGATTAAAAATGCAAATAAAAGAAACAGAGAAAAACAAAAGTGAAATGGAGTCAAGGAATTCATCAGCTAGAAATTAATATCTGCCTCCTGGCAGCTGCCCATTACTAAATTCCTAAGAATTGGATTCGTTATATTTACAGGCTGTGTAGACAAATATCTATTCACATTGTATACATAAAAAAAAAATACCTTGAAAAAAAAAAAACGACAAAGTTCCTCTGCCTTGGAGCTCTGCGGAAATAAGGTGAATGAACATACTGTCATGGGACTTGCATTGCAGAACTCTGAAATTGATGAGTAATAGGCACCATATATAGCCATAAAAATACAGATAGAAGTGGACTCAAAGAGATGTAACCACGTCTATAGATAGCCTCATATACAACAGATAAAAACAGGGTAAAGGGGTAATACTTGAAACAGTATTCGAATTTTTAGGAAAATATCTCCCTCTGTGCAAAAAAAAAAAAAAAAAAAAGGCACATGTAAGGGAAGATATGCTGCCTGGTGACCATTTCTAAGCCACACTGTGTAGCTGATCTGCACATTTTGAGCATCAGGATCATAACTACATATATGGACAGGGGCCTCCAAAACCCTACCTTTTAGTATCAACATGCACTCATATGTTCATTGCAACACTAGTCACAACAGAAAAGATATATGATCAACCTAGATGCCCAGTGATGATGGCCTGGATAAACAAAATGTGGTACATATACCTAATGGAATCCTACACAGACGTAACAAAGAATAAAATCATGTCCTTTCCAGCAACATGGATGCAGCTGGAGGCCATTATCTTAAGCCAATTACTGCAAGAACAGAAATGCCAACTACATGTTCTCTAACTTATAAGTGGGAGATAAACATTGAGTACACATGGACACAAACATGTGAATAGACACTAGGGCTTACTTGAGGGTGGAGGGTGAGAAAAGGATGAGAGTTGAAAAGCTACCTATCAGGTACTATGTTCACTGCCTGGATAATAAGCTCATTTGTACATCAAACCCTAGCAACATGTGGCTTACCCATATAGCAAACCTGCACATGTACCTACTGAACCTAAAATAAAGGTTGAAAAGGGAAAAAAAAATTGCTAGTAAGAAGCTGAAATGAAATGGCTACTTATTGAATATCTCTGGTCTGCAAGGTACCATGTTATATCCTTTTGTTATCCTTGCAAATTTTTCAAGATTACATAAACAGAAACTACATCTAATCTATTCACTTCAGGGATGACACAGAAAGAAGAAAGAAGTGACACTTTAATGGGGTGACACAGAAAGCCATGTTTCTCCCCTAAGGAAAATATTCATTTTCACTTTGATACCAATTAGGAAGCGACTCTCCCAATTTGCCAAATATCTACCATGAGCACACATTCAACATCAGTGAATTGATGATAACATTTCATGAGTGGTACAAATTCACAATTCCTTATCTGTACTTGTGAGATCCAAAAAGCTCTAAAAACAAAAGCGCTTTATAAGTTTTTTGGCAACAAAACCTAACCTGAACTGACATTTATAGGTCTTTCTAAAATTATACTTCATGTAACTATTCATTCATCTTGTCATAAACATGTTAAAATTAGATTGTGGGATGCTGCTCCACACCACACAGGAGCTGTTACATACTACGCAGTTTATGTCCATAATAATTTTTAAAAATCTAAAAATTCTGCTTTTAAAACACATTTAGCCCCAAAAGTTTCACATAAGGGATTCTGGATCTATACTACACATGATTTAAAACTCTTGGGATCTTCATTTGTCTAGTAAAATTATTTTAAAGAATGACAGTGTTCAGAAAAAATATTTACTAAACTATCTAATCCATGTTAGATTTTTAAAGTTATATTGTAAAATCAGCTTTAATCCACAGATAATTTATCCTGCCTGCCAAATCCTCTATAATTATTTGTCAAGCCACCAAAAATATTATTCACATGTTCAGACAAATATTAATCATATAATCACATTTTTAATATTAATTTGCAATTTTTGATTTCAGATGGCTTGTGTTAAATTGGTTTATTGTCAAGAGCTGATTTTGTTTTAAGTGGCAAATAGTCACTTGGAAAATTGCTATTTATTTTCTTTAGGATGTAGACACACAGGGACTGGAGGCCAAATGATTTTTAGGCCAGTAATTATACTTCCTACTTAACCACTATGACAATGAGACTGTCTCTGATGAGCATTACAGGCTGGCACTATGGACCTTGAAGAAAGCAAATGAATATCGACTTGTGGTGGTAAGATGGCATGCCTCAGGAGGATCTCCAGTATTCACAAAAGACAGAAACTGAGAAGTAATGACATTGGCATCACTCTGTGAATAAAAAGGAGCCATGGAATGTCAAGGGAGGATAGGGATTGCTAAGTGGGCAGTACACCCTTCATGCTAAAAGAAATAGAAGAGATCTTTGAGCTCACTCCCTCTCAGACATGAAAAAAGCAAGCGTGCAGTCCTCCAGACCCAGAGATTACAATGCCATGAAGTCTCGCCTGGAAAATACGGTCTTAAAGAATGCCTGTGAATGTAATGAAATTAAGTAACATTTAACATTCTCATCAAAACAACCTTGCAATGATTTTTAGCTTCTCAAATAATCCTATTTACTGACTTTTTCAAATATAGCATGGCTTACTTTGGAATAGTAACTTAGTTAAAAAGACAATACAGATATCTTAATTTTCTTGGATGCCCTTTCCTTGAAGTTTCAAAAGCAATTGCTAGTATCCAAATAAAATTGATTAAATGTGAGTCACTATAATGTGGACCATTAGAGTTGATATTTATATTCTCTGGCAGCAGCCCTGTGAATAATAGGTAAAAGGAATGAGAACACTTCAATTGTCTAGGAATTCAGTTTGCCTTGAACAAACACAAAAATGGTGGCTGACTATCGGAGCAGAATCTGAATTATCCCCACACTGTAAATTAGGGCTCAAATATTTCCAAATAGCCTGACATTCATTTTCCCTTTTTAGTTATTCTGTTTAGGAATATTGGGTACATTTATTTTTTCAATCAAAATATGCAAGACAGCTGGAAACTCCCTATAATAGTTCCACTTTGAGCTGAGCATAGATAGAAATTGTCCTTTGTAGTTCACTGGTGGCTCTTAACCAGAAGCAGCATCATTACCTGAGAATTTCATACAAAATTCTCAGGCCCCATCTGAGACCTACTGATTGCAGGCCTCAAGAGGTAAAACATTCCTTCCAGATGAATGAGGCACCTTCAAGTTTGGGAACCACTGATTTGTATTATGAAATTTTATCGGGAACAGAGGTACAGATTAGGAAATTGTCTGAACTCAGGAATTATTGGCTGATTTGGGGTTCTCTCTGCATAATAATCCATGGTGTGTTAACACCGAATCTGAAGTCAATGTCCCCTCATGTCATCTTGAGTGGACACTCACCAAATGAACAAGAAACGGGGGCTCTGTAGAACTGCCTGGCCATCCTTCTCAGAATGATATATGGATGACAAATTTCAGAAGGGCCTGGGTATATGGAAAAGTGCTCTAGACAGTGGGAAGCAAAGGACCCACTTCTCAAAAAAACCACAGTCTGTGGCCCTGGGAGCCAAATTAATTAGGGAAGATCAATGCTCTCTAATTTACAAACTAGATGGTTACAGTCTGTGTAAATTCTGTATTTAACCTCCAATTAAGGGTCCTTTAGCATTTGAAATATTATTTTGAAAGTTTCAGCCTGTCTTCAACAGGCCAAAGTGAACTAAGGGCCAGAATGTAATAAAGAGCCTCACCACCTCAGGCCAGCATGGTAGCATGGAGGAAAAGAATATCACAAAACCTTAAGACAAAGTCAGAATTCAAGAAGGCAGGGGTCACAAAGTGAATGACCCTGATTTAGTAGACTTTTAATCCTATGCCCAACCTTGTCTGTTCTGCAAAACATTCTCTCATATCTGACAAAATCCAGTGAACCTGCATTCCACAGTGTTGATGGTCGAATTATCCTTTTAGTTTCAATGAAGAAGTAGAATTCACAGTGAAGGAACTCAGCAAGAAGTTGAATGATGTAGCTTCATCCACTAGCAGAGAGCAGGTCAGATTCCCACAGCTTACCATGACCTCATTGTACCCAGGTCCATGGCTGCTTGATGAACGGCGGATTCTCCCTAGATGCTGCCTGGTTAAAATTGACTCAGAGAAGTGAGATTGAACCTATAGAGAAGGTAAGCACAGAAAAAGTAAGAGAAAAGAGAGACACATCGGCCCAAAAGGCAAAGCAGCCTTGAACCGCTTGATTTCAGAATAAAAAGAGCTCTTATATGAAAAGAACATGAGGATATTATAGCATCACGGAAGAACAAAGCAACTGTTTAACAAAGATATGACTCCAATTAAGGTGACAAGAAATACGAATTATGAAATTAGAGGAGTATTGCAGCTCAAATGCAGGCTCCAAATCAGCTTAATTCTAGAAAATTAAAGTTTTAAATTTTTATAATGTAAACATGATCTTGGTGTACACTGCATGTTATATCAGGAACTTAATATCTTTATAATAAATTGTCAATATTAATGTAAAATTAGGACTCAAAGTGAAATAATTTTTTCCAATTCTATTATTAAATGTGTTCAGCAGCACAGTACTTTTTCCTAATACCAATATTCATAAACGCACTCCCACAGTTTTTCTCTTTCATTCTATTTTCTATCAAAAGAAATCACTGATCCTTGGAGAGTAGTTGTTTCAATGTCCTGCTAAGAAAGAAAATCAAGATGATCCTGGAGTATTTTATTATTTGTCATAAAGCAAAGAAAACATAATCTGGTATATGTTTGTAAAGTTGCCAAAGTGAAAAGTGAACTAAAATAAATGGACACCCACTGGCCAACTTGACCATTTGTACATACACTTAACTAGAGTACTTATCTGAACAAAAGCTATCAGTCAAAGTGGCAAATGAAGGAAGGGCAAGTAAAATTTTCCAAAATACATTTTACAAGAAAAGCTGGATGATATGCAATTAACATTATCACTATATCCTGTTCACTTTTTGGTTACTACCTAGGCCTATAAATCACAGAATTCAACCTAAAGCCTTAAAAATAAACTTAAACATTAGGTCAGAGTTATATATAAATTGTAGGACCCTGAGTCATGTAATCCTGATGAAGTAAAATCTAAAAGTACATTATTTCAAGAAAGAGAAAATTATGTGATTGGCTAAGACTAGGAAACCCTAACATAAGGTCATCACCTCAAAACTTACATTTTAAATTATTTTGCGGTAAGTAGGGAGGTCAGCTATGCAATGACTCATCTTGGAATTATCCTTGATCTAACATCAGCATATCTGAGATAATGAGAATTCTCTCTCTTTGGGAACCGATAAGATTATTGTAACACTAAGCCTAAGCCTACACACACACACTGACACACACAGTCTGATGGCAATAATATTTTTGTTCTATATTTTTGCCAACGAGTTTGAAATTATCAGATTTAAACGTTTTCAGTTGTTTGAAATACTTAAAATACATTTTATTAGTTTCATAAGACTAACCTATTTACTTTATGAAATACATTTCAGGCTGGGCACGGTGGCTCACGCCTGTAATCCCAGCACTTCGGGAGGCTGAGGCAGGCGGATCACGAGGTCAAGAGATCGAGACCATCCTGGCTAACATGATGAAACCCCGTCTCTACTAAAAGTACAAAAAATTAGCTGGGCGTAGTGGCGGGCGCCTGTAGTCCCAGCTACTTGGGAGGCTGAGGCAGGAGAATGGCGTGAACCCTGGAGGCGGAGCTTGCAGTGAGCCAAGATCGCGCCACTGCACTCCAGCCTGGACGAAAAAGCGCGACTCCTCTCAAGAAAAAAAAAAGAAAGAAAGAAAAAAAAAATATATATATATATTTCAGTATTCACAGTTAATTTTAACTGATAGTTTTGTAAGTTGATTTTTAAGGACTTAAAGAGTATAAGAGAATCTTACAGACTTGTGATTTCAGTTTAGCAGGATTTTATTAATAATCAGAGCTTAAAATTTAAGAAAAACTAATCTATTCGCTACATACTTAACATATTTTAATAATTAAACTATTGTTTACTGAAACTACAAGTCAAATTCATTGACCATAAATCAAGATCAAACTGTTTACGAAAGGTCCTCCATGATGTACAAAAAGCTTTTGGCAGTAAAGAGCTTTTACCAGATCTGAATCATGAAGGGGAGTTTACATTTCCTTGTAACATTTGCTTTAAAGGATATAGGAATGTAGAATATGTTTTTGAAAAGTAATTCTATAAAAAGTAATGAAAACAGATTTTTTGTTCTTAAAGGAATATGTGTCAATTATTTGGAAAATGCATGCATATGAAACACTTCATTCCCTACCAATATGGGATAAATGAAGTTCTGCTGTACTCATTGGTTGGTTTATTGAAGGCATCCATCATATAATGATGCTTTCTTAATAAATTTGCACATCTGAAATAACAACCTGCTACTTCTCTAGCAATTTTCAGACATAGCCCAAATTTCAATGTGAACCAATTTAAAAAAGCATGAACAAAAGTTTCTATTGAGAAATCAAGGTATTCTTCTAGGCTTGTAGAATCATAAAGCCGGAAGAAACTTTAGAAAGCATCCTAGCCCAATAACCTTATTTTACAGGTAAAAGAACTAGACAAGGGAAGTTGATTAATTTATCTATTTTTACAGCTAGTTAGTAAAGAGAAGACCATATTAATATCTTATAACTCCCAATCTTATGGTTTTTTCCAATTAGGAGTCCTCATTTTAGTTTATATAAAGCTGTCATTTTAGTCCACAAGATTCTATTTCTCTCTATTGACAAGGAAAAAAAATCTACTACGAGAAAATACCTACTCTGAAAGAGACTCTCTGTATAGCTCTGGCCTCCTGAATTGCATGTCCAAATTGCATTAGAAAAAATGAGGTAATCATACTAGTAATAATAGTAACAGTTATTACTATTTATTTCTACTGACAGTGCGACATTGTGCTTCCTCCGTCCATTCATGTTTCTGACATCCATCTTTGGATTTTAGCCTCCAAAATATCTCGTGAGATCACTAGCAGAAGGCCTCATTATCCCCATTTTACACAGGACACCAAGACTTTACCAATTCATATCTCTATGGGGCCATAGAGTTCGAAATCAATATAGTAACTCCAATTGAAAGAAAGGAGGAAGTGATGGAAATTTGGTACCTGAAGAGTTTATGCCCATGTAAAATACATTCAATCATATTACATATACATATACTGTGTGTGTGTGTGTGTGTGTGTGTGTACATAAATACTCATGGACCACATAACTATGCTTCAGTCAATGACTGACTGGGGATATACAACACTGGGAACTTAAGGTTATAATGGAGCTGAAATATTCCTATCATCTAGTGACATCTTGTTGATTCTGACCCTATGCAAGCTTAGGCTAATGTGTGTGTTGGTGTCTTAGTCTTTAACAAAAAAGTTTAAAAAATAAAAAAATAATAAAAATTTTAAAAATACAAAAAAAGCTTATCGATAAGGATATAAAGAAATAAAATATTTTTGTACAGCTGCACAATGTGTTTGTGTTTTGAGCTAAGTGTTATCCTAAAAGAGTCAAAATGTTTTAAAAATTTAAAATTTAGAATGTACAAAAGTTGTAGTAAGCTGAGATGAATTTATTATTGAAGAAAAAAATTGTAGCTAAATTTAGGTTTACCTAAGAGTACTGTGTTTATAAAGTTTACAGTAGTGTACAATAATGTCCTAGGCCTTCACATTCACTCACCATTCACTCACTGACTCATCCAGAGTGACTTCCAGTACTGCAAGCTCCATTCATGGTACTTGCCCTATACAGGTATACTATTTTTTTAATCATTTATAGCTTATTTTCACTGTATCATTTGTATGTTTAGATATGTTTAGATACACAAATACTTATCATTGTGTTATAATTGCCTACAGTATTCAGTACAGTAACACTGTGTACAGGTTTATAGCCTACAAGCAATTAGGTCATGCTACACAGCCTAGGTATGTAGTAGGCTGTACCATCTAGGTTTGCGTAAATGCACTCAAAGGATGATGATGACATCATCGAATAACTCATTTCTCAGAATGTATCCCTGACATTAAGCAGCACATGGCTCTATCTAGATATTTATACATACATATGTATGGATACATTAAAGGTATATTTCACAGACAGAAAGATAGAAAGATAGACTATATATACTGCTCGGGCCAAACACTATGGTTAGCCTTTTCACATATGGTCTTCACTTTCTGCTATAGGGTGTTAACCTAGAACAGCAACTCTCAATGTTTTTTTCCTCATGATCTCTTAAAATTTATTGAGGACCCCAAAAAGCTTTTGTTTATATGAGTTACATCTGTAGATATTTACCATAGTAGAAATCAAAACTAAGAAACTGCAAAATATAAATTACCACTAAATTTTAAATCACTAATAAATTTCACATTAACACAAATAACATAGCTTATGAAAAGTAACTATGTTGTTCAAAATAAAAACAAAGTTGCATTGCGTCGTGTATATTTTTGTAAATCTCTTTATTTTTTAATTTTTTGTTGGTTTGTTTTTTGAGGTAGGGTCTCACTCTGTCGCCCAGGCAGGAGTGCAGTGGTGGCATCTCAGTTCACTGCAAACTCAGCCTCCCAGGGTCAACTGATTCTCCTGCCTCAGTCTCCTGAGTACCTGGGATTATAGGCACATGCCACCATGCCCGGTTAATTTTTGTACTTTTAGTAGGATGGGGTTTCACCATATTGGCCAGGCTGGTCTCAAACTCCTGACCTCAAGTGATCTACCCACCTCGGCCTCCCAAAGTACTAGGATTACAGGCCTGAGCCACCATGCCCGGCCGCAATTTCTTTAAAATATGTGTTAATAGAAGACGGCTGGATTCTCATATCTGCTTCTGCGTTAAATCTGTTGTTTTGATTGATGTACAGGAAAAATTCTGAACTCCCAATGTAGTAGTTGGAAAAGGAAGGACTTCATAAGCCCCCCAAAAGTGTCTTGTGGACCCCCTGAAAATGTTTCCAGATCCCCAGTCCTCAGATCGCACCTCGGGAACTACTGTCTGTTGCCCTACAGTCAGGGAGGAAGCAACGGCAGAACTTCACGTTAACTCAGACCAGCTGCAGACACTCATCTGAACTTTGAGAAAGGTCAAATAAAAGTAAAACCTGATGGAACACCACTGTGACTGTCTATGCTTTCCTGTTTTGGAGCTAGGTCTGCCACAGGACTTCGTATTTCTGCCAGAGATCCATGCATACTTCTCTTTGTTCTATGTTTGACGCTATAATAACCAACAGCCATTGCTACACACCCTTTGTTAACTGCATCAAAATTTCTCTCTCTATATATATCTATGTCTATACCTATCTCTTTCTTTCTATCTATATAAAATCATGGGCTGCAAACAGTATACTATAAACTAGAAGAATTTTTGCATATCTTTAAAAGAAAATGCCTCTGTAGCTCACTCTGAGTAGTTCATTGGTAAGGAAGAGGCCTACTAAAGCGAAGATGTAACCAAAATAAAGAGCTGAAGAATGACACCTTAAATACATGTCAGCAGTGAAGGCAAATATAGTCCTGTTCATAAAAATCCCACACTCCATTTTAGGAATAGAGCAAGTACACAAACACATGGTAGAAAGAGTTGGCTGCCGTGTCAAAAGCCAGGCAGGCTCATAGACTTGCACTTTCTTTCAGAGCTTCATTATGACAACCACAATTACATGCTTTCAAGGACTCAGTCAAGGCTGTAAGCCTTCCTGTAAAGATGAGCTATGAAGAAAAAATCCAAGGCTGCTCAGAGATTGCAACAGATTGTTACCATTTCCTCCCACTTCCCATAGACTATGCTTGACAGAGAAGTAGGATATTGGTATCTTTCCAAATCATGCACACACACACACACACACACATCATCAGCCTGAAAAGTAAACAACCTTTAGTCCTTTTGTCTTGGGTGGCAATATCAATTCCTCAAAATTAAAAGAAAAAAGTCTCTACATGGTACTCTTCAAACTCCAAACAGCACTGGCTGGCCACTATTTCAAAAGAAAGTACATTTGTCATTCCCAAGCTTGTTTACATGAATCAAACAACAACATCACCACAGGAGCACTATCATATTGTTTTCTTCCCCCTCCGTCTCTTCCAGGTTTCAAAGCAAAGTCTATGATATTGAAAATGCATTTATGTGGGTTTAAATAAGACTTTTTTTTCCCTAAAAGCAGGTGGAATTTAATAACATCCCCCAGTTCACAAGCACTCAATTCTGTAAGAGTTGTAAACAGAGGAGAGATAGGAGGGACAGTATAGTGTGTTTGGAGAGGAGTATCTGCATTTTCCTTTTTTTCAGCTGAGCTGACACTTCATATTTTCATTTACCTTTGTTTATTTCTGCATATCTTCAGAAATGCAAAAACTCATGCATTCAGATTTTGCAAGCCATTGCTAAATGGTGGTTATTTTGTTATGTCTCTGGAAAAATATTTCTCAGCAGATTTGGATGATATGTAAAACCAGATCTGCTATAACCCAGACTTTCTCTGGCTTTTTATAATATCTGTGATAATAATCAAGAAAAGATTCAAAACAGATTTGTTTGCCATAAAGTCTGACTATATGGCCTATGGTCTGCAGAATGATTAAAAAAAAAAACAACTGAGGACACATATCAGAATTGACTGTCTAAAACTGGCGTCATTGAAATAGACAAATGTTTGCAGAAATGATACTTGTGGTATCATTAATTAAAGGAGGGTGGGTTTTTAGTCCAGCCTGTCTTATAAGTTATTTTAAAAGAACTAGAAGTTCAGAATAATCATTAATTCTTTTACCAAATATTTTAATATTGCTGAGCTAAATATCTGTGACCTATGTAAATTATTTAGCCTGCTTGAACCTCAATATAAAAGTAACAATTGCTTTAATACTAACTGGATGTTTGACCTCAGACAGTAATAATAGATAATAATTGCAACGTGTTTTGTGCTATAAAAATACCTTTGCATTCATTATCTTGGTCTTTTCAGATATTTTGTCTGCTTTTGTCAGAAAAAATGCAGTATGTCTACTTAAATTTGAATTTTATTTGATAAATTTTATTTTTAGTATAATTATGCCCCAAGCATGGAACATGCTGTATTTTTATTTGCCATATCTGACAACTCTATACTTGGAAGAGCTGAGGCAGAGCGTTAGGCAACTTACCTGACATCACCCAGGTTTTTGACCCTATTCTTTTGACTCCATATCTAGTGGGATTTCACTGTGCTACCACTGCACTCAGGCTCTCTGAAACTCAATTTTTTATTCTTTGGAAAGAAACAAAACAATTTTTAAAATATGATAAAAATGGTTCCAAACCAGGTAACTACAAAAGTTCCTTCCACTGGTGAGAGGCTGTGTTCATAGGGATGGATGAGGGTAATGTGGAACAATGCTACAGCTATTACAAAGACAGCATTAGTCAAGGTTCCTGGTTGTAATAAACAGAACCCATTGCACCTCATTAAGCAAAAAAAGAATGCTAAAATGCAAAGTAGCTTACAAGAAATCCTGGGAATCCAGAGAATTAGGCTTGGAGGCACTAGAGCTAGGGGCAGTCCCCAAACTCACCATTATGACTGCCCATTAAAGACCACAGTTCCACTGCCACTGAGCACAAGCTTTGCAACTCATATGGCCAATGCTGGGAATAAGTTACCCTCACAGATACTGACCTCTGCTTCTTCTGAATGTGCTATGTTTCTCCACCACCCTCTATCACCCTCACTGGGGTAGATCTCACTAGGGTAGATTCTGTGTATCACTTTTTTTTTTTTTTTTTTTTTTTTTTGAGATGGAGTCTCACTCTGTTGCCAGGATGGAATGCAGTAGCACAATCTCTGCTCACTGCAACCTCTGCCTCCTGGGCTCAAGCGATTCTCCTGCCTCAGCCTCCTGAGTAGCTGGGATTACAGGCACGTGACACCACACCTGGCTAATTCTTGAATTTTTAGTAGAGACAAGATTTCACCATGTTGGTCACACTGGTATCGAACTCCTGGCCTCAAGCAATCCACCCTCTTGGGCCTCCCAAAGTGCTGAGATTATAGGTGTGAGCCATGGCACCTGGCTTGAGGTCTGTGCTTGACTTGACTTTTCTTTGTTGGAAAATATTTCATTAGATTACGGTGTTTGTTATACATTTATTTTAACATTTGTTTACTTTTTTAGTCACTTTGGTAATTTGCATCTTTGTAGAAACATATCTATTTAATGTAAGTTATGCAATCTGTGGGTATACAGTTGTTCACAGTTCCTCTTTAATATTTTTTAATTTTGGAAGGGTTAGTGATGATGACTCTTTTTTAATTCCAAATTTTAGTGATTTGTGTCTTCTCCCTTTTTTTTTTTTTCTTCTTTTTTTTTTTTTTTTTCTGAGATGGAGTCTCACTCTGTTGACAGGCTGGAGTGCAGTGGCGTGATCTGGGCTCACTGCAACCTCTGCCTCCCGGGTTCAAGTGATTCTCCTGCCTCACCCTCCCGTGTAGCTGGGAATACAGGCACATGCCACCATGCCCAGCTAATTTTTGTATTTTTAGTAGAGACGGGGTTTCACCATGTTGGCCAGGATGTTCTAGATCTCTTGATCTGCCCACCTCGGCCTCCCAAAGTGCTGGGATTACAGGTGTGAGTCAGCATTATCTTCTTATATCATTCTTCTCTAAATCGAAATCTCCAATAAGGTCTAATTGGTGCTGCCAAGGTTAAATTATTATTATGTCTAAATTTAAGAAAAGAATGGGAAAACAAACCTCTGGTTTTCACCCCAGACAGAAAAAGCTCACAGTGGGAGATTCCCCACACATAGGGAAGGTGCTCAGTAAGTACTGGAGGGCAGAGAAAACATGTCACATGTTCACTTCTGATATGCTTTAGATCTGTGTTCCCCCCAAATTTCATGCCAAATTGTAGTCCCCAGTGTTGAAGGTGGTGTCTAGTAGGAGGTGGATGAATCATGGGGGTGGTTTTCTCATGAATGGGGAAGCACCATCCTTTTGGTGCTGTTCTCATGATTGTGAGTGAGTTCTCACAAGATGTGATTGTTTAAAAGTGTGTAGCACCCGCTCCTTCACTCTCTCTCTTGCTCCGGCCATGTGAGACACCTTACCCACACCTTTGCCTTCCACCTATATTGGAAGCTTCCTGAGGCCTCCCCAGAAGCAGAAGCCTTCCTGTACAGCCTGCTTCCTGTACAGCCTGCAGAATTGGGAACCAATTAAACCTCTTTCCTTTATAAATAACCCAATAACCCAGTCTCAGGTCTTTCTTTCTTTTCTTTTCTTTTCTTTTCTTTTCACTTTTTTCTTTTTTTGACGGAGTGTCACTCTGTTGCCCAGGCTGGAGCGCAGTGGCACAATCTTGGCTCACTCCAACCTTTGCCTTCCGGGTTCAAGTGACTCTCCTGCCTCAGCCTCTGAGTAGCTGGGACTACATGCGCGTGCCACCACACCCAGCTAATTTTTGTATTTTTAGTAGAAACGGTGTTTCACCATATTGGCCAGGCTGGTCTAGAACTCCTACCCTCATGATCCACCCGCCTCGGCCTCCCAAAGTGCTGGGATTACAGGCATGAACCACTGTGCCCAGTCTCATGTATTTCTCTATAGCAGCACAAGAATGGACTAATACAATTTCAAAAACATGTTAAAATATTAGACTCCCCTCCAGAATAATTGTGCTCACTGTTAAAAAATACATACTATATTCCTATTCCCACCAAAAATGTACATATTAGCTGTCTTAACTAGTCTTAATCATTTTCCTTTTCTCTTAAATCTTAGAAAAGATTGCAGATATTTTATTATATACTGAATCTTCATCCATCTAGAAACTTGAACCAAATCACCAATCAATAAATTCAAATTATTACACTAAGGTCAAGGGCACTGGCTCACACCTGTAATCCCAGCACTTTGGGAAGCCAAGGTAGGGGGATCTCTTGAACTCAGAGGTCAAGACAAGCCTGGGCAACATAGTGAGACCCTATCTCTATAAAAATTTTAAAAAATTAGCTGGCTATGGTGGTGAAACCCTGTAGTTTCAGCTACTTTGGAGGCTAAGTTGAGAGGATCACTTGGGGCCAGGAGTTTGAGACTGCTGTGAGCTGAGATACAGCCACTGCATTCCAGCCTGGCTGACAGAGCAAGGCCCTGTCTCAAAAAGCAAAACAAAAACAAAAACAACAACAAAATACTACTATCCAATCACACTGAAAATCTCAGCAAGTTCCCCACGTAATTTTTGCAGATTGACAGGTTTCATTTATTCTAGAGAAGTCTAGTCTGTTCAAATTCCAATGTCCCGTATGAATTATCTGCTTCTCAGTCAGCATCTGGAAAGACAATTCAAAGCATTGAGAGTTCCTAACCCTTATTGTGAATAAAGTGCGTGTTTTAAATCCAAGGCTATAATCTTCTCAATCTATTCTGATGTCTGCTATAGGTTTATTAGGTCTAGAATTGATATTTTAAGCGTCATGCATGAGTCATGAGAAGAAAAAAGACATTGTAGAACACATTCATTGGTTTTCTAGAGACCAGAGAAATCCTAAAAGGAGTGGCAAAGACTGGGTGCCCCATATATAAACCTTCCAGCTACCTCACTACTTAAACTGGACCCACTAACTCGAAGTGGCCCCAAACTACATTTCTCAGAAGCACCTTCTTCACAGGTGCCCAGGTAAAGTATCTTGATCCAATGATATCCTTATTGCGTAAACAGATTCATGGATTCCAATAAAACAAATTACCTTCAGAGAGGAACACATATTTTGTTGAGTTGTATCTGCCGCAAGTTAATTTTTTAATTTTTAGAAATTACATCTGAAGAAGCATAAGAAAAAAAAACTAGTTGGACTTGAAAAGAGCTGACAACTTTCTTTAAGAGGTATTTATGTCCAGCTTAAACTGATGTGTAGTGTTACACTCTAAAAATAAACAAATTTGATTTCAACAGTGTTTAAAAAAAATCCTACTTTTCTCTAGAGGTTTATTTCATCTATTTCAATTTGGGTGAAAGAGGTAGAAGAATAGAAAAAGATTTTTCTGTATGAACATGCATGTTGCTCCAGTTAATAAGTTCTTTTCTTAATAGTCCTGATTTAGTTCTTAATAGTTCTGATTTAGTGGGAGAACCTCCATCTTCTCCCATCTAAAGGGTTAGAATAATAGAATTTCTTTTAATGTCCAAGTTCTCAAGTTATGCAAAATTAAGTCAATACTATGATACCACTCTTTCCTTCCCTAGTAAAATATTGGCATTTTTCCTGTTTGTTTTTGTTTTCAGGTAGAAAACAGAATATGTAAGAGCTGTTTATACTACACTTTCCCACTCATGTGTATTAACTGATTCTCTAGGATAAGCAAGCTCAAGAAAATTTATGTTAAGCATTTTTATTCCCCAATGTAATATTTGACTATAAAACATTGTTAAAATAAAAAATGCAAGTAAGTCTTGAAGGCAAAAGAATTCATTAGAAAGCAATCGCTGAGATCTGCCACTCAATCCAGCAATCCCACTACTGGGTATCTACGCAAAGGAAAAGAAGTCATTATATTAAAAAAAAAGACACCTGCATATACATGTTTATCACAGCACAATTCATAATCGCGAAGATATGGAATCAATATAAGTGCTCATCAATCAATGAATGGACAAACAAAATGTGATATATCTGTAATATATCACACATACCATGGAATACTACCCAGCTATAAAAAAAGAACAAAATAATGTCTTTTGCAGCACCTTGGATGGAATTGAAAACCATTATCATAAGTGAAGAGAGGGTGAGAGGAGGATAAAGCATGAAAAATTACCTATTAGGTACAATGTGCACTATTTAGGTGACAGGTACACTAAAAGCTCAGATTTCCCTACTATACAATTCACCTATGTAACCAAAAATGACTTATACTCCTAAAGCTATTAACATTTTAAAAATTAATTAAAATTGAAATGAATCAATTGCTAGTCTTTGGCATATGAAGGAAAGGAGATGAGTATATTTGCTAGCTAGCTGGCAAAAGTTTCTTGAAAGGAACCTATGGTAGGAGAATTGTGATTATGGACTGCTGGTATGTGTTATCAGTACCCAATTCCTTCCTTCCTGGAAGCTTTCTGAGCCATTGACCATCCCTGGCCCATGTATCTGTAAAAAGTTTATAATAATCTAACAGTTTCTAGGGATGTCTTCATATACCTCACTTGGATACCTTGACAAGTGCCTCACAATGAAAACCATGTGTGTAAATTTGTTTTTCCAGCCAACATATGACACTTGGTCTCCATTTGTGAAGTCATTTACTCTAAAGAAGAAACTATTGCAATCACTGTCTCTGTATGTAAAACCAAGAAGAACTTTAGAAAGTAGATGTTCTCAGGTAGCTCTATTTCTGTAAATACCAGTAACTCCACCTACTCAGATGTATTTATAGTTAAGGTTTTCCTTGGTTTTGCTGTATTTTAACAAAATGTCACAAGTTTCTCAGAAAGCAATTAAAACAAAATGTAATCACTGATACCTGTCTGTGTTCATTTCATTATCACATGTGCCAGACATATTTATAAAGATGACAATTATTTATTTCAGGAAACATGTTTCTGTTCAAGGAGCAATCAAGTATAGGAATAAGGTCACTGTATGCTCTAATATGCAGTGACAGCTAACACGGCTAAGCATAAAGTGCTTAGGCACTAGGGATGGAATTTAAATGTTGGTTCAGCATCCCATTTCTGAAGTTCGATATCTTGTTTGAAATTTTAAAGGCATTACCACTAATGAATTGTTTAGATAAGTAATTATAACAGTTGGGATATTTTTGTTCTTGTTGTTAAACATTTAATTTAAAATATATTGGTATTCAATTCCTATCTTTTCCTTAAATAAACTAAAGAAAATATTGCTATCCAGATTAAGAGTGATAACAACATGTTAGTGACAGGGCCATACAGGAGTATACAGAGGTACAAAGCCTGTCGTCTGTACTCAACACACTCATGAAGGACAAGCAAGGGCTGATTGATTTTTAATGGCGGTGTAATGATTTCCTGGGCCTCTCAGTCATTTGTCTAACTATTCTGACTTCATGTTTATCATCTTACTGAAAGGAGAAGATCTGATTAAATGTGTGCTTCAGAAAGCTCCAGAGATTATTAACGTCCAGTTGTTAGCCCATAAATCATCCTAAGTTTTTACGTTATGTGATTCTGAGGCATCAATGCTACTAATTACAGATTTCCTTCTAAGGCTTTTATGATAGCCAATGTGCAATTCTCAATCCCTCTGTGACTTACTCTGCCATTTACAGACAGAGTAACGTCACCAGCCCTGCGGTAAGAGGAGTACGAATTCTTTAGAAGGCTAGCCAAATTATGGTTGGCTGAAGCATCTCCCATCTAGTTTCCCAACAATTTCCAATATTAACTATACAATTGTAACCTGAATAAAATTCTCCCTTGTCTTTTCATTATTTCAATTATTTTCAAGGTCTTACTTTTTATTTTTCTCTAAAACACTCATCAAAACAATATCATACTAGTCAAGATAGCTGAGATTCAACTCAGAAAAAATTTATTAAGGCACTACTGTGTTCCCGGCATAATCCTAGAGGTTTTGCAAAACAGTCTTTGCCAAATGAACAAAAGCAAAAAACTCATAATATAGCTAGAACACAGAGAGATACACTCACCATAGGCTATTCTGAAAGTGTTGAGTGCTGTGATAGGTATAGAAATACATATACACATAAGTGAATATGGATATAAATATAGATATACAAGGGGATATATAATCATAGGAGCCTCCCTAGAGGTAATTAACTTTAAGCTAGAAGATGAGAATTCTCCTTGGGGTAGAGATATAAGAACACTTAAAGGAAACATAAGCCAAATATAAAATAGAGCAAGATCTTTATTGGAACAGTAATCAAAGAAACTATGTAGAAAGGGAAAATTCAGAGTAGAACCTTGAAAGGGAATCTGTGGCTACTTACAACCAGTTACAGACCTTTCTTACTCCTGTTCTTTTGGAATCATTCCAGACCAATTTATTCCCATCATAAAACCACTAAACCATTGTCGTACATTTTAGTTTCCAGGTTGCCTTTTTCAGCTAGTTTCCTTGTCTTCATACTAGCTATTTGCTTTCTTCCTTCTTTCCCCTAACTACATTCAAACTTCCATCCCATAGGCAGAGTGATACACCTAAGGTGCAAATCTGATCCTGACACTCAGTGTCCCTATAGCCTCCACTTGCTCTAGTCTAAGGGGTCTAGCATGCCATACATAGTGCTCTGTGATATGGCCCTTGCTCTCCTAGTTCCATAATGGAAGTATCTCCAGTTAGCAGCCCCTGAATCCAGTGTGCTCTCGCATCTCTGTGCCTCAGTGTGAGCTGCTTCTCTAAACGGAAGGAACTCTCTTATTCCAATTATCTTATTCTCACCCCTGTATATCCTTGAAAACTGGTATTCTTCAAGGACTCAACTCAGAGGGCTTACTTGGGGAGTATTTTCTAGAACCTCCTCCCGTGACTAATACACAGGGTCAGCCTCTCCTTCCTCTCTGCCCACACAGTACTCTGTAAATACATTAATAAAAGCAGGTATCACATTGCTAATTTTTTATTTTTTTATGTCTAAGTTCTAAAAATGTCATCTAGTTTATTACTATGTCACCAGGACCTGGCAACAGTTCCTGGTTTATAACAAGGGATGAATATAGGAATAAATTAATGAACAAATGAATAATAGTATCTAAGTCAAATAAGAGAGAATTTTAAGAATATGGGATTGAGTCAATAGTCATTTTATACAAAAAGTTGAAGCATAGTTAGGGTGGAAGTTATTAATGATCTTTGCAATAATAATTTCTCTAAAGATTATGATGGATTGAAAACTACATTATGCTAAGGAAATGGCAACAGGGGATCTTCTGTGCAATATTTATAATTTGGTCATATTTGTAAGACTGAGAAGAAGAAAGTAATATAAGGAGAAATATTGAAAATATAAGAAAGTTGGTATGATTGACAGGAAAAGATCACAAAGGAGATAAGGAACAGGATCAAACCCCATGTGGGGAGATTCGTCTTGGAGAGCCGTGGTATTTCTTCTTTTGAAACAAGTGGTAAGAAATACATTATAAAGATACAGATAAGTTTAGAAGAAGAAGAAATGGAATTTGAGCATTTATGTCTCTGTGCCTCATATCTTTATTGTTTGCTCCAAAGAGAAGAGTTCACCACTGGAGAATGAGAACCCAGAAGAATCATAAAGATTTGGAAAATTTAGGATAGGGCAGCCAAGAGACAGCTTGGGCAGAATAAAGCTTAGCCTTTCATGGTATCTAGGGAACCACCCCCAAATTTAAGTAATAATAATGATAGAAATGAATAATAGATATGAACATGGACTGTGAAATGTCTCTCAATCTTAACGTAAGCATCACTGAAAGTCTCTTCAGTCTTCTGTTATTTTACTGATAAACTAAATGCAAACAAAATGCTATTATGCAAATGTAAATTCAAGGGTAAGTCTTCTAGGCTCTCCTTCCAGATTACCAACCTTTTGCTCTTCCATATAGAAATGCTAAACCTGCTCCCAAAAATCCATATGTGGACATAAGAACACAGACTAAGGTGGAGTAAAAGAAAATTAAAAGCAGCACAAGGGTCCAGCTGAAAGTGAAACTGTTAAACCTTTGATGACATCAATTTGCAACGTTTTAAAATTGTCTAGTTTGAGTCATGGTAGAGCAAATGACAAAGTTCTGAAAGATTTGAGAGTCCTGGATAGAGTAGCTATGGAAGACTATGAGGAAAAGATAAGAGCCACGGAGGCATACAGCAGGATGGCCAGGTGGGGACCCAGGTAAGCACAATTCATTCTGCTTAAATGGGTAAATGAGGCTTTGAGTTTCTTTGATATGGATGTCAGTGTGCAAGGTGGATGATATTTGGGCAGAGAATAAAATGGGTTTAATACGCTGTCCAGGAAAAACATTTGTCTGGGTCTGTCCCTACCCTCTTTCTGACAAGTAGCTGGTTGTTGTTATCTCCTGTAGCTTCTTGTACTATCCAGGCTCAGAAGGACTCCTCACCATGGTTAGAAATCAATAAAGGCATCTGAAGTTAGTTTAGAATAGCCTGTGAATACTTTCTCAGCATCCTTTCCTTTTGGTTAGATTTGTCCTAACTCATGCATTACATCACACATTCACTGAGCAAATATTTATAGAGTGCTGACTCTATGCCACACACTGTTCAATGTGTTTGGTTATAACAGCAAACAAAGAAGCAAGATGACTGCTATTATAGAACTTAATATTCTAGACTGCAGAAAGAGATCCTAAGTCACTTATACACACAAAGATTACACACACACATATACACACACACAAATATATATACAACACATTTAAAAGATAAATTGGAAAACATTAAAAAGGATAATGTGAAGATGAAAAAGGATGGCTTAATTTGAGAGGCCAGGGAAGACCACTCTGATAAGTTCAAATGTGACTAAGAACTAATGGATACCAAGGAGCCAGCCATATGGCCATATGGACGTAGAAGGCAGAGGTAATAGCAGGAACAAAGATCCCAAGGCAGGAACAAACTTGCAGTGTGGCTGAGACACAGCAAAGAGCTGGAAAGGAGGTAATGTGGTTGAGGAGGAGTGAATGAGGTGGAAAGGTAACAGATAAGGGCAAAGGAAAAAGAGAAAATTATTTTTTGAAAAATTGTGCAGGCTATGATAAATGGTCTGAATATTATTCTGCCTGAAATGGGAATCTGCTAAAGGGTTTCAGCAGAGGTGTGATATAATCTGATCTCTATGTCAAAACAGCACTTTGACTTTTGCTTGAAAAAAGAAAGGATTCAGAGAAGAAATAGGGAGGCAATTGTTAGGAAGCTATTGCATTGATCCAAAAGATGGTTGTACCATCCAAGATAATAGGGGTAAAAGTAGAGAGAAGTACAAACTCAAAATGTTTTTAGAGATAGAAATGGCAGGACTTTGTAATTGATTTCGTTGTGAATATAAAAGAAAAGAGAACTAAAGAAACAGTTCTATGTTTTCAGTTTGACTCTATGAGGAGGCAGTGGTGTAATTTCCTGATAGGGAAGAAAGCTGTTCCAGTTCTACCAGGGCAGAATTGAGTCCCAAAGAAGAGATAGAGTCCAGCCACTCTAGAGACACAAAGATCTATCTGACACTCGAAGTATGCAAATTATGATTGTAAACTGAAATCCACTTCGAAGCTCTTTCTCCTGTGCCTCTTTTTCCTGTGGCATGGCCTAACTCCTAGTGACCCAACTTGGAAATGCTGTAGTCATCTTTGACTTTTCTATTTCTTTTACATACAAAATCCAGTCTGATACCCAGCCATACGGATTTCACTTGAAAAAATGTCTCTTGATGATGTATCCTCTGCTACACTACCCTTGATTTATTCAGGTCTTTTCAGTCTTCAATGGATCATTACTTAGTACCCCAAAGTCTTTTCTCTGCTTCTAGGTTTCTCCTTCTCTGCTCATTTCTTCCAAGCTATAAGCTGCTGTCACAGTAATCTTTATAAATGAATAACTGGACATATTTATGCACTTAAATAAAATAGAAATCAGGTAAAATTTGTGATGACTCTTGACTTGTAGTGAGTTAAAGGTAAATTCCTGGGCATGTAATATAACAGACTTTTCCAAGGGTACATGATTAGAAAAATGCCAATCCCTGGCCAATTTTAACTGGTCTGAGATACAATTAGAAAACTAGGACAATTATATATATATATATATATATACACATATACATACACACACACACATATATTCATATATATATTCATACATATATTCATATATATATTCATATATATATTCATACATATATTCATATATATATTCATACATATATTCATATATATTCATACATATATTCATATATATAGTCATACATTCATATATATATTCATACATTCATATATATATTCATACATATATTCATATATATATTCATACATATATTCATATATATATTCATATATATATTCATATATATATTCATACATATATTCTATATCTATTCATACATATATTCATATATATACTCATACATATATTCATATATATATATTCCTACATATATTCATATATATATATACCTACATATATTCATATATATATATATATATCCAATTCTGTTGTATTCATTTGCCAACTGTCCTTTCTTGAAAAAGACTGGACATTATATTTACATGTCCTTTGGATCTGTTCAAAAATTTTCAGTCCCTGGTCAGAAGATACACCCTGTTAAAATACGTCATGTCCAAGGGAATTGTAAACATCTGGGACATCAGTGAGGTTGGGTAATGTGAAACAATGTCTACAGTTTATATTCCAAACACTGTCATGTAGGGAAAAAAATGACCTCAACCAGTAGAGAATTCTTCAACCAGAGAATGTACACAATGCTGGAGAAAGGATCCCTTGTGAGAAATTAAAAGACATCATAGGACTCTAGACCATTGCATATGTCTACTTCAGAGGTCTAATATCATGCACTATCCTGCTTTAATCAAAACTCTTCTGCCAAAGCCTTGTCAATAGGCTTACCCATTCAAGGGATGCTTGGGTGTTCTGATGGGTGTTTGAGAAGAGGGAACAATCACTATAAAACATTGGGTATATTCTGTGTCACAGGTAACTAAGTGACATTTTATTATATTCAATTATATGCTTGAATTTTCATACGAATTTTTTCATACATGCAAATATGACTTTGCAAATAGCTTATAATTTTGTCAAACATTAATCTATTTTCCATAAATATTAAGAGAAAAAAATCACAATTATTCTTAAACATTTGTTGGTCTTAAACGATTTGTTTCCAGGGTCAATTAACCTAAATTAGTATCAGCTAAAATGTCATTTAGAGTTAGCAGAAACATCAGAAGGAGGTGAAAGGAGGAATTTTGGGTTGTATGGAGGGGATCTAGTAGGAAGAAATTGAAAGAAAATACATCAGAAATAAATTTGTCATACTGGACAAGGTAGTAAGAGGTGAGCCTTGGGAAGAGATATACTGCCTGGTCTTTCTGAGATGACAAGGCATTAAGCAAGGTTTATAAATAATAAGCACATAACAATTATATAAGCAGCCTTTGGAATTTAAAGCAAAATAGACTTTGAGTGCTCATAAATTTGTTCCCAAGTTAACCTCACAAAATTACCCTTAATTTAAAATTTCGCAGTCACTCCACCAATAGATGCACATTAGAAGTGCACTGGGTAATTACTATTTATTAGCATTACATACAATTTAGACCAGTTTCAGGAAATACCATACAAATTCTTTCCCTTGAATCTGACCTTAACCACAAAGTCTAATGATCTAACCAGAGCAGTTAGCAGGGCAGAGAGAACCCATTATCTAAAGAATGTTTTTGCAAAATGCCAGTTCACTTGTCATTTATTGGCTAAAAAGCAATCTGACCTTGGGTTTGAAGTCATCTTTCCAAATTTCATTTTAGGATCCAGTAAATCTACTAAAAACTTCGCAGAACTTGAGAGCTGAGATTACGAGCCTCAAGCACATGTATCCTAGATACAGCCTGACGTGATAGTGCAGAATGCATTGCCTATTTTAATATTCTGATGCAAGCCACTACTGCAGAGATATATTTGCATTCAGAATGCACAGTCATAGAAGCAATGTGATCTAAAGGCTTGTCATGTGTTAAATGCCTCACAGTGTTTTGCAGACAACAGGAAATTTCACTTGCACAAAGTACTAGAATTAATGAGTCAAGGTAGGTGACAAGCTCTCAAGCTGATACATACATCAAGGAACTGAGCTTCTCATAACCATCCTGCCATACTTGATTATGTTCTGAGAAAACGTCCCACATACAAATGTGACTTTGTTTATTAAATCTAACATATTAAATGCAGTATGCTGCTAAAAATTACTCTCATTTTTATATAGAAGAATATATTTCCATAAACTATATAATAGAAAATAATTTAAACAACATTAACTATAAAGAGTTTGAAGAAAATATTGTTATAGCTTGCATTAAAATGTCATGAGATCAGAGAGGCTTAGAATAAATGACTTGATGAAGGCTTTTCTTGCAAGTCCATTTTATTTGAAGCAGGGTAAATTCTGCCTTGAAATATTCTCTCTCATAAACAGACCAACTCAATCTTAAGAGTTCCTAATGCAGATTCTAAAATTGTTTCATTTGGGCTAATGACATAGAATAAGGAGGCAGGAGAGAATCACGCATTCTTGAAACAGAAGAAATTGCCAATTGCTTGCCCTCTGGGGAGATGGTTTTGAAAACCAGTGTGAAAGGCTTGAATGAATGTGTACATTTGCACAAGGGCAGTAACAAAGACTCTGTGACAGTATGAGACAACATCAGCAAGTAGGTCCAGTATCCAATGACTCTTCCAAAGGAATCAGGACTGACTCGTGAAAGCTGAGTAAACTATTAAGGGTCATGTGTAAGGATCAAATACTGTGGCAACATCCGTGTGTGGGAGGTAAAGAGCAACAGGACTATTTGTGGCCAAACTTCGAACTAGGGAAATGCAAAGGGGTAGGAGACATGCAGTGAAGAAAGCAAATGGACCATGGAGCTATAATAACTTACTTATTATTCCCCAAGCTAGTCATGCAGACCGACTTTATTCTAAGCATCAAATACAGGGAATCAATTCAGTGCATTGTTATAAGAGCAAAAGTTTTAGCATCAGCAGAACAGTAAGCTCTGCCATGTATTACCTCTATGACTTCAGGCATGTTACTTGTTAGAGAATTTCTTTATCTGTAAATGGGATGATACTTTCTACATGAACACGTGACAATGTAATTGGCATATGGTAACTTCACATTAACTTTTTTGTATTGCCTTAGTGCTCCTTATATTACTGCAAATCACAGGGAATGAAGATAGAGTTGATCCCTGATTATTGGTATGAGGCATGGCTCTGCAGTCTTAATAGGCCCCACTGTGTTTAGAAACATATTGAGTAGCCCAAGCAGCTGCTAGCTGTAAAGTCTTTCTAGGTACAAGGTTCTTCACCTTGGCTGCATTTTGCAGACACTCAGAGAGCTTTAGAGAAACTAAACTAAGTTGTTAGTTTTTATAAAGACTATATATCAGAATTTTAAAAGCTTTGCAGGCAAGTGATTCTAACGTGGTGGGAAGGCTGTTGTCACTATGTTGGAGAATAACCAGTGAGTGGAAGGATTACAAAGGACGAAGGACTTCTCTAAAAGAGACTGAGCCATATATATAGTAACTGATTAAACCAGCCTAGTAGGGATATGAACTTAAAACTGACAATAAATGTAACAAAAGAAAAATGGTCGGTGGATGTGGATGTGGCTTTGGATGTGGATGTGAATATTAGTGTGGCTGTGAATGCAGGTGTGGATGTAGCTGTGGATGTGGATGTGGCTTTGGATGTGGATGTGAAGTGTTAGTGTGGCTGTGAATGTGGGTGTGGATGTAGCTGTGGATGTGGCTTTGGATGTGGATGTGAGTGTTAGTGTGGCTGTGAATGCGGGTATGCATGTAGCTGTGGATGTGGGTGTGACTGTGAATGTGAATGAGCATGTCGATGTGGCTGTGGACATGTGGATGTAGCTGTGGACAAGGATGAGGATGTGGATGTGACTGCAAATGTGGACGAAAATGTTGGATGTGGATGAGGACTTGGATGTGGATGAGGACGTGGCTGTGGATGTGAATGTGGCTGTGGCTGTGGATGTAGCTGTAGATGTGGATGTGGATATGGATGTGACTGGATGTGGATGGGGATGTTGATGTGGCTGTGGATGTGAATGTTGCTGTGGATGTGAAAGAGGATATAGATGTGGATGTGGAGACTGTGGACATGAATGAAGATGTGGCTGTGGCTGTGGATGTGCATGTTGCTGAGGATGTAGATATAGACAAGGATATGAATGTGACTGTGTGTGTGGATGTAGCTGTGGATGTGGATGTGGCTGTGGATGTGGATGAGGCTGTGGATGTGACTGTGGATATGAGTGTATATGTGGAAGAGGGGGTGGATGTCACTGTGAATGTGGATGTGACTCTGTATGTGGATGTAGCTCTGTATGTAGATGAGGATGTGGATGTGATTGTGAGTGTGGATGTTGCTGGAGATGTGGATGTGGGTACAGACAATGACAGAGTGAGAGAAAGTCAGTGGGTCTTGAAGAATGGTCCTGTGACTATGTAATGCCTGGCTGCACCAAACACTGGAAGTTCTATTTTTGACAAGTTATATTCCAATCCTGACTATTCCCATCACTTTATAAAGAAATTTGACTGTGAAGTACTTGAGGCACAAGAGAAAACAAAAATAATAAAATGAGAATTTCTCAGAAACAACAAAACAACAGCAGTGGCAAGAATAACAGTGAAGATGGGTAGATCAAGCAAGGAGAAGAAATAGATGAATTGAAGGTAGAATGCAAAGAAAGCAAACAATATTATAGAAGGAAGCAGGAGGAAAAATACAGAAAAGAAAGTGGGTAACAGTCTAAGTAAGAAACCACTCTTCTTGGTTTGGGAGGAGATTCTGATCAGAACTGGAAGTCTGCCCTCTCTCCTTGCTGAGAAGCCAGAATTAGAAACGCAGGTGTCTTCTCCCTCGTTAGCAAGTGCCAGGGGAGTTAACAGTCCATTCCACATGTTCTCGTCTTTGAAACTCTCACCAGAAGCACTATTATTGGAGAAACAGTAAGTAAGGTCCAGTGGGTGAATGCTCCCTTAAGGGCAAATAGGAGGCTGAATCTCGGCCTCAGTTGTCAAAAAAGAAAGAAATCTAATCACTTCTTAATCTCTGATTTTGGCAGCCAGTACTTGTTCTCCCAATAGATTCTACTACATGTCTCACAACGATAAACCTTAAATTGCTAACAACAGTCTTGCCTCTATAGTCCATCTTTCAGCCACAAGGTTCTGTGAGATTTGCATAATTAACAGTTCTAATTTATTTTTTTCTTCAAAATTCAGAGTTGCGATAAAAATAGAAATATAATAGTCTTGTCCTTCAAAGAGTTTTCATTCTGGTTTGCAATTGTTTTTAGGTACTAGAAAAGTGTAATAATTAGGATCTATTATCAAGATGACTGGAACACTGAATCAGTATAATGGCCTCAGTCCATAAAATCATGGTGGCATCATCATATAAATGATAGTTTAATAGCCATTTCTGGAATCTAAACTCAATGAAACAAAATAATATTATCTTTCTGAGACAGCTTCCACCTCCAAAAATATTAAGTGGAAGTATCTTTTCTAAAGAGAAAGTTACACGTATTTTCCTTCAGAATAGCAAGTGAAGGGTGACGATACTCAAACAGGGTCAGCAGATGTCAGGGCCCATCCCTGCCAGATGCTCCAATACCCCAGGCACATATCAAGAAAGGAGAGGGGGAGCTTTGTACATGGTGTACCAACTTCTCTACTAAATTTCCAACTTCTTGAAAACCACAGCTCATTCTCTCTCTCTAGGGAGCAAGCAATAAAAGAAATCTATGGAAGAAATGATTTTCCTTCATTCTCCTTTGAGCCTCTGTGCACAGCGAAATGAAGGTTTCTAAATAAATATTTTTTTATGACTTAATGTACTGCCCTGGTTACTTATTTCAATGTTTTCACTAGATGTCTTCCTTTATAATCCATATAGAGATGACTTCTTCGGGGATACTATGGAAAGATAAGGGACAAGGCTAGAGGAGTGGCTGGAACTGACTACCAGAGGATCCCACATTACTGCCATTGCTCTCTACCAAATAACAGCCTAGAACTCACAGACTCAGCAGCTTTCCATGCAATATTCACTCAAGACAAAGGCTTCTGCTCTGGAATGCACCCCCCAACAGGCAGACCTCATTTTCAGAAAGACCATACATACTGATTTGCCTAAGACTATTTGGTTTTTGCAAATTGCCCTGCCATATGTATTAATTGCACCACTTTTACAAGCAGGGTCGCTTTTACAGAAAGTGACCCTGCTTGGAAAAAAAAAAGTATATAATCACCCTACTTTATAGTTTTCCATTATAACACTTTCCCTTACCACTACCTACACCACTACCATAAAAATCTAACATGAAATACCAGATCTTACTAACATATTGGAAAAACTTCCTTTTTTTTAAGAAAAGATATTTATTATTTACACCACTGAAATTAGTCCTGTAAGAACAATATACACCATGTTTCTTTAAAAGGATCAATTCCTTTCAAATACAAGAACTGTATAAAGCAATATCGTCAACACAAAACAGTGGTCACATTACATATCTGCAGGCTTAAGCATTGCAAATAATATATTTTTTTAATCTTATGGCTAGATATTTTCACTGAAACAGTGTTAGCACTTAGAGAAGATATAGCTGGAACAGAACAAAAACTTTTTGTTCATGCTTTTTAGGAATGAATCAGTGATATGTCCCTTTTAAAAATTTATTGCCTTTAACTGCTTTTATGACAATGGTTTTAGGCAGATTCTACTTAGCCACCAAAAAGAGACTCACTCTTGTTCCTTAGTTTTTATTCTTCAGTCTTCTCTTTCTCATACTAAGACACAGCTGTATCAAGACTAACATTTTCCAGCTTTACTTGGACATGTACATACATACAGGCCTAACTGAGACCGCTCAGAATTTAGAAATGTAACTAGTGGCATACAGAAGAGAAACTGTGTCCGTGACAAAGAAACAAAAAATTCTTGGTAATTTTAAGCATAACAAACTAGGTTCTTTAATCAAAAAGGTTTTTTTTGTTGTTTTTTTGTTTTTTGGTTTTAAAGGGAAAAGTACTAGTTTCATCATGGGTTTGGAAAAACGTTCAAAGAGCAAAGTATAAATTAAAGAATTTAAAAAGAAACACTACATATGACCTTCTTTGTAGTCCAGAAGAAAGGACTGAATAATTTCTTTCAGAGATGCACCCAAGGTCCTAACCTTGCTCCTCTGACCTTAAGACCACACTGTGTGGCACTTAGTGGTGGCTCTGTGTGGGCATGTGTACAACACATATGTGTGAGAGTGGGGTCAGTCTCCAACAACCCCTCTTATCAAGTTATTCTAAATATACACCCAATATTAATGTAAATAGCTTAACTATCATATATGCAATGCAGATACAACTTTAAGAAAGGTCCCATAGAGTCCTCTTCCAACCATGTTGCCATAATGAGACCCTACCACACAGAAATTCTGGACTTTCCACCTTCTACACCCACCCTGAGAGCACCTTGAACTCTCTATAGTGCCAGATTCCACACATCTACTCACAGGAGTTACACTCTCTCCAGGGTCCATCTCTCATCTCCCATCAGCACTCAGTAAACAGAGTGGCAGCCATTTGTGCAATTTCCCAAATCTGACTTATTTAATATACTACAAAATTCTCAAGTGAGGATGGAGCAGAGAGGAAGTGCTTCTGAAGCTGAGGCGCCATCTGAATAGTGCAGCATAAATTTAGGTGTGCTAAACCCAGCCCCTTTGAGGACTTCTTATCAATATAAATTTACTTTTTCTCTAAGCACCCAATAAGTAATTGTTGGAACACATTTCTGATGCATAAACACATGTATACCAAACCATCCCAGACAATCATCAGTTCTCAGAAATAGAACAGTCTAAATTCAAAAGGAGAGAGAAAAATGTGTTTCTAACTGCCCTGTAACTGTCAATGTCCCTGATGCCCACAGCGTAGGCAGCATGCTGCATATTTCATGCTGCGTGCTGTCAGTGTTTCCCTACCCTGCCTGTTTTCACAATACGTCCCCTTAAGCCTGCAAAGAATAATAAACAAACAAAAAACTTTAGGGAGCCTCCAAATACCTTCTCCCATTGGATTCACAAAGATTCAGCTAATGGTTGAATGTATAACCAGGGAGGATTGGAAAGAGTACATGCACAGTGTCCTCTTACCCTCCAGCTTCTGCATGAGGACAGGATTATTTCATTGGTATTGTTATAATTTTGAAGATAAAAATGTGAGAAAAGCTTACATTGATTTCCCTCTCCATTATCTGTTTAAGTTTTTCACTTTCTCCTCCTTTAAACGATTCCTACCTTCTGCACATTTATATTACATCAAATGTTATGTGTAGTCAGCAGGCAATGCCATGAAAAATAAGAAAAAAGACTTGCAGTTACTTAATGCTTTTTGTACAGAAAACACAATGATATAAAATGCATGGCCTATCAGATAAGTCAGCCAATATATTAACACAGAAACTGTTCATTTCCACCAAAAGCTGAGTCAGTACGGCAGAATGAATAAGATACAATGAAATCAGGGAGATACAGTTTAAAATCTTGAGTCGGCCACTAACTCCCAATGTAACATTGGGCAAGTTACTTAAATTTCTCTGAATCTCAATTATCTTAATTGAAAATGGATTTAACTTTATCCTGTAAAGTTGTGAAGAGTTAAATGAAAAATCAAATAAAAAACATCAAAAATGATATGTGGTAACTTCTTTAACTGCCAAATAAGTCACTGCCCAGTGCTCTCACCTGAATGCATAACCACATCTTCAAACTCAACGTCGCCAAAAACAAGCCTGTCATCTTTCTTAAAACCCACTTCTTGAGAAAAATACCTCATGACCAACATTGGGAATCATCAGTAGTTCGTCATTCTCTGCTATCTTATGTCATCCGATCAGTCACTGAATCTTCTGGGGGTCCACTTCAAAACAACCTTCATCTTTTTCTCTCCCCATTTATTTCCATGGGCACTGCCTTAATATAAGTTTCCATGGCCTCCCTTCTATACTGCCTTAATACAGGTCTCATAATTCTTCTGGATTATTACAATCTTTACTGGTCTTCCTGCCTCCATTCTCTACCCTTCTAAATCTACTCTCCCAATTATCCCAAGTTAATGTTTTTGAACTATAAATATGCTCATATACTTGCTATCCTTGAAATAATTTAATGACTCTCCTTTGCCTATAAGAACGATTTTCAGCTCCTTAGCATGGTATATACTAAATCTTTTTTTTTTTTGAGATGGAGTCTTGCTCTGTTGCCCAGGCTAGAGCACAGTGGCACGACCTTGGCTCACTGCAACCTCTGCCTCCCAGGTTCAAGTGATTTCTGGCTACTTTTTGTATTTTTAGTAGAAACAGGGTTTCACCAGGCTGGGCAAACTGATCTCGAATTCCTGACCTGAAGTGATCCGCCGGCCTCGGCCTCCCAAAGTGCTAGGATTACAGGAGTGAGCCACCTCGCCCAGCCTATACTAAATCTTCATTGGCTATATTAAAACCCTCATTTTTCTGCCACTACTAAGCAGGTAATCTTCAGGCAGCCCCCTAGTTATTCTTTCCTGAATGAATCTCATTTGCTTAAGCCTCTGGGCCTTTCTACATGATATTTCCTTTAAAATGTTTTTTTTCTTCTTGTTATTAATTATTGAACCTAAATTGCTCTTTGAATTCAACTGAGCAAAGGCTCCACCAGGGTTAATTGTTCAGTCTTTTAAAATCATAAGCTACTTTTCAAAAGTGTATTAAAGCAGTATATAATGATCTATTTAAATGTCTACTGCCTAACTAAAGAAATAGCATGAGTTTTTTGTCTTTGACTCTTCAGTATCTAGCGCAACATCTGGCACCTGGGCAGCCTCACTGCCTGTGCTGAATGGACACAAGGGTGAATGGGCAACTGGAAATGGAAATATTCATTTATTCAAACTGACATATGTCACAGGCATTATTGCAAAAGAAGGACTGGTTTTCGTAAAGTGAAAATGCTGTGGACACTTAAACCTAAAGAATGGAAAGAATGATAACTACCATACCAGAAAAGAAGTGTCAAAATGAGTTTGCAGCATTTGTTTTAAATGTGCCCAGCCTGTTTTTGTTCTAGGAGATTTTGCTACTGTGCCTATCAAAATGCATATGTCTAACAAAGAATACATGGGACTGCCACCAGTTACCCTGACGTGACCTAGAAAGCAATTTGTTAGTGTGGAGAAACACACAAATGTCCCAAAGGCTAGGGTGATCATCATTCATTTATTCAACAAATATTTACTGAGAACCTAATATATACCAGTCACTGATTATCTATAAAAATGTTGTTTTTAACTGGACTAATGAGAGTTGATGATGTCATTGCAAAAGAAAAAGAAACCCCAAAAGTAATGTGTTTGGAGAGTATTAAAGTGTTTACTTCCTGTATAAATTGATTTTCCCACTTCCCTGAGCATAAGTTACCTTCCTAGGGAAGATTATACTGTGGAAATACCTTCCTCTAATACAGCCTCATACATAAAGGAAACATGGCATATCAAAGTGGGACAGTATGTTGAGGGTTGACGAGACCATCCCCTTCATTGGTGCATTGGTAAAGTCTGCCCTTGTTTTAGAAGTTACTATATATAGTACAGAAGTTCCCTTATATGACTAACTGGCACCTACACAACAGATACTACTTGAGTTCTCATAAGATAAAACATTTGTAACAACTATAGCAGGTGAAAGCAAACTACATCTTGAAGGCAAAATCTACCCAAAGTTTGTTTCTGTAAATAAAGTTTTATTGCAACATGGTGTATATCCATTCATTTACATATTGTTTACAGCTGCTTTCTTCCCTAACGGCAGAGTTGAGTAGTTATGACAGAGACTGTATGGCTTGCAACTCCTGAAACATTTACTATCCGTCCCTTTACAAAAATTTGCCAAGTTTTCTACTACAGGTAACAGATTGTATTGAGAAATCCATTTCATAATATAAATGTAGTAAAGTAGATCAGATCAGTCAACTAAAAGGAAGTTTAAATCCCACTAACTAACCTCTCTGTATCCTCCCTTCCCATTCACACACCCTTCCCAGGCTTTGATATCTATCATTCTATTCTCTACCTCCACAAGATCAGATTTTTAGCACCCACATATGAATGAGAACATGTGGCATCTGTCTTTCTGTGAATGGCTCATTTCACTTAAGATTATGACCTCAAGTTCCTTCCACATTGTTGCAAATGACAGGATGTCATTCTTTTTTATGACTGAAGAGTATTTTATTGTGTGTGTGTGTGTGTATATACGTGTGTGTATATACGTGTGTGTATATATGGATATATGTATATAGTATATGTATATTCATATATACACACAAGTATATGTATACACAGTATATACATATATGTATCTACATATACACACATATATGTATATATGTATACACACACACACACATTGGTATTTTCACAGAGATTGCATTAAATCTGTAGATTGCTTTGGTCAGTATGGTCATCTTATTGATACTAACTCTTCTGATCGCTGAGCATGGGATGTCTTCCATTTGTTTGTTTCCTCTTCAATTTCTTTCATCAATGTTTTGTAGCTTCCTTTGCAGAGATTTTTCAGCTCCTTTGTTAAATTAATTCCAAGGCATTTATTTATTTTTTGTGGGTATTTAAAATGGAATTACCGTATTGACTTATTTCTAAACTGGCTTATTATTGGTATATAAAAATGCTATTGATTTATGGATGTTGATTTTGTATTCTGCAACTTTAGTGAATTTATCAAATCTAGGAATTTATTGGTAGAGTATTTAGGGTTTTCTAAATGTAAGATTATAACATCAGCAAAGAGGGACAATGTGACTTTTTCTTTTCTAGCTTGGTTGCCTTTTCTTTCTTTCTCTTGCTCCAACTAGGACTTCCAGTACTATATTGAATAGGCATGGTGAAAGCAGGCATCCTTGTTTTGCTCCAGATCTTACTGGAAAGGCTTTCAGCTTTACCCGAGTCAATGTGATGTTAGCTGTGGGTTTGTCACACATGGCTTTCATTATTTTGAGGTAAGTTTTCTCTATGCCTGTTCGTTGGCAACATTTATCCTAAAGAGATGCTGAATTTCATCAAATGCTTTTCCTGTGTTGAGATAATTATATGGTTTCTGTCTTCCATTCTGTTTATGTGATATATCATATTTATTTATTTTCATATGTTAATTATTCTTGCATCCCTGAGATAAATTCCACTTGGTCGTGTTATATGACCATTTTGATATGCTGCTAGATTCAGATTGTTATGTTTTGTTGAGGATTTTTGTGTCTATGTTCATCAGAGATATTGGCATATAGTTTAGTTTTCTGTTGTGTCCTTGTCTGGCTTTTGTATCAGGGTAATGCTGGCCTCATAGAATGAGTTAGTGAGGGTTCCCTCTTCATCAATTTTTTAGAATAGTTTGAGGAGGATTGGTACTAGTTCTTTTGTGTTTGGTAGAATTTGGCTTTGAATCCATCCTATACTAGGCTTTTCTGTATTGGAGAACCTTTTATTACTGATTTAATCTTGCTACTTGTTACAGTTTTTTGCAGACTTTCTATTTATTTCTAATTTAATCTTGGTAGGTTGTATGCTTTCAGGAATTTCTCCATTTCTTCTAGGTTTTCCAGTTTGTTAGTACACAGCTATTTATAATATTCTCTGATGATCCTTTGTACATCTGTTGTACCAGTTGTAATGTTTCCTTTTTAAATTTTGATTGTATTTGAGTCTTCTTCTCTCTTTTCTACTCGGTTAGTCTAGGTAGCAGGTTATCAATTTTGTTTATATTTTTTTAAGTACCAACTTTTTCATTGATCCTACATATTGTTTTTCAGTCTGTGTTTTGTTTACTTTTGCTCTGATCTTTATTTCTTTTCTTCCGGTTAATAAGGGGTTTGTTCTTGCTTTTCCAGTTCCTTAAGGTCATATCATTGGTTATTTATTTGAAATCTTACTGCCTTTTTTGATGTAGGCATTTATTGGTATAAACTTTCCTCTCAATACTGCTTTTGCAGTATTTCACAAGTTTTAGTATGTTGTATTTCTGTTTTCATTTAAGAAAATTTTGATTGCCATCATAATTTCTTTATTGACCCAAGCGTTGTTAAGGAGCATGATTTTTAATTTTCACATATTTGTGTAGCTTCCAAAGTGTCTCTTGGGGTTGATCTCTAGTTTTATTCCATTGTCATTTGAGAAGATACTTGAAATTATTTCAATTTTCAAAAATTTGTTGAGGCTTGTTTTGTGGCCTGACATATAGTCTATATAGGAGAATGTTTCATGTATTGATGGGAAAAATGTATATTCTGCAGTTATTGGATAAAATATTCCTTAAAATCTGTAAGGTCCATTTGATCTAGAGTTCAGTGTAAATCCAATACACCTTTGTTAACTTTCTATCTAGTTGATCTGTCTAATGCTAAAGGTGAGTGTTGAAGTAACCAACTATTATTGTATTGAAGTCTACCTCTTTAGATGTAATAGTATTTAATCAATTTACATTCAAGATTATTATTGATATGCGAGCTTTTGTTACTGTTATATTGTTAATTGTTTTTTGGTTGTTTTGCATGTTTCTCTTCCATTTATTTTCTCTTATTGTTTGTCTTTGTGGTTTGATGATATACCGTAGTGACACCATTTGCGTGTCACTTCCTCTTCCCCATTTGTGTGTTTGGTTTACCAGTGAGTTTTCTAGTTTCATGTATTTTTATGATGGTAGTTGTCATCCTTTCACTTCCAAGTTTAAGACTCCCTTGTGCATTTCCTGTAGGACCAGAATAGCAGTGATCAATTACCTTAAATTTTTGCTTGTCTGGATAAGGCTTTATTTTCATTCATGAAGAATAACTCTGCTGAACGTAGTATCCTTGGTTGAGGTTTTGTTGTTTTGTTGTTGTTGTTGTTGTTGTTTTAGCACTCTGAATACATTCTCACATTCTCTGCTTGCCTGTAAAGTTGCTGCTGAGAAATCTACTGTTAGTCTTTTGGGGTTGCTTTATAGGTGACTAGACACTTTTCTTTTTGTGGTTTTGGTATCCTTTCTTTTGCCTTAACTTTAGACAATTTGACTATAATGTGTCATCAAGAAGACCATTTAGCATTATATCTGTTTGGAGATCTTTGGGCATTCTGTATCCAGAATCCTAGGTCTCCAGCTAGACTTGGGAAGTTGTCATCTAATATTTCATTAAATACATTTTCTAACCTTTATGTTCTTTCTTCACCCTTGGAAACACCAATATTTAGTCATTTTATATGTTGCAAATGTCAGGAAGACTTTTCTCATTCTGAAAATATTTTTTCTGCTTGATCTAGTCTATTAAAGCTTTCCATTGTATTTTATATTTGATTTAACTTTATATTGTTCCAAATGTCACAAAGACTTTTCTTATTCTGAAATTATTTTTTCTGCTAGATCTAGTCTATTAAAGCTTTCCATTGTATTTAATATTTGATTTCACAAATTCTTCAGTTTTAGAATTTCTGTTTGGTTCTTTGTTATATCCACCTTTTTGGTAAATTTCTCATTCAAATCCTGAATTATATATATTTTAATTTATCTGTATGGTTTTTCAGAATTCTCTTGCATCTTTAAAATCAGCATTTTGAATTCTTTATCTGAGATTTTAACAATTTATTTTTGATTGGTATCTTTTGCTGGAGAATTATGAGTTCCTTTCAGGTGTCAAGTTGCCTTGCTTTTTATGTTCCCTTTGTCCTTACACTGATACCTGTGCATTTGGTGTAACGATCGCTTCTTCCAATTTATAAGATTGTTTTCACAGGGGATGACTTTTTTTCCTGAAGGTGTATATATGCTATTGATTGGATATCATGCTTTGACTTTGATTTTGGGTGCATGCATTTGTGTGTTTTCTGTATGATTTTTTCTGCTGTAAACTGCATCAGTGGTATCTGTGATTCCTCCAGTGGCTCAGGGTTTGGTTATTAGTGGAGGCTGTGGTGCAGTTTTGGGGGGACTAGGGTGCCAGATGGGCCAGTATTCAGGCCCCAGTGGTGGTAATGGTGACTGGAGCATGCCTGTCTTTGGGTCCCTGGATGGCTTATGCTGGCACCAGTGTTGGTGGACCCAGGAGGTCTGGTTTTTGAGCTTCCACATAAGCAAGAGCAGGCTGAATATATGGGCAGGTTCTTGGGCCTCTAGCCAGCTGATGTGATGTGGGTGATGGCAGTGGCAGTGGTGGAATTCCCAACCCACTGGAATCCAAGTGATTTATTTTGGTGTTGGCAGTGGCTACAACATGTTGGGAAGCCCAGGACCCTGTCCCACTGGTGGCATATGCAAGTAGGTGCCAGCTATAGTGATATCAGCCCAACCTCAAACCTCAGAAGCAATTTTCTGGTGCTAATGGTAATGAATTAGGCCGGGCAATTTTCAGACCCATGGACAGCATGTTCAATTACTGAAAGGGTAAGACTAGGCCAGCATACTAGGTCTTAGGCCCCCATCATTGTGTTTAGGTGCTGGTTTTTATAGGCAGAATTGGAGTGCTCCCCAGTACACTAGCAGAATGCTCAGGTGTGGGCAGTGGCAGCTGAACGGTGGGCCTGCCAGCAGGGAGGATAAGGCCACTCTCAGTGAAAGCAGCATAGGGAGGATATGCAGATTCCTTGTGCCTCAGTCCCACAGCTGCCTGCAGCAGTGGCAGTGGGATTTGTCCTCAGAGCATGGGACGGTGCTTAGCCTTCCCTCTCCCTCCTAGGCTCAGTGGTGGCAGCGGCAGTAGCGGTGGCCTCAGGGAAGGACACAGTCCTTTGTCCAAAGGCTTGGTCCCTTGTGAGTATGGCTATCAGAATGGTACCAACTGCAGCTGCTCGATACTCAGAAGCTTATGGGATTCCACATGTGTTCCCTCTCTGGAGCAATGCCTCTGTGCAATCTCTAGGTAGCTCCCTATGTTAGTCTAAAGGCCAACCTGGGTAGAGGAGTTCTCCCATAGCTAGGATTGTGAAATACTGTGGCAGGAGTGTAAGCCCTGGGGGTCTTTCTCATACCCTTTCCCTGAGTCTGGGAGCTTCTCCCACTTTCCAGCTGATCTTGGACAAGCAGGCTGCCTCAAATCCTTTTTCTCATTTTGATTGCTTCCCAGCACTTCTTTCTTGAATCCCGGTATTCTCTCTGAGATGATCTATTTAAAATTTGAGTATCTACTTGCTATTCGGGTTCCTCCCTGTGGATAAGGCACATACTAGTTGCATCTAGTCAGCCATCTTGAACCCCTCTCCGGTATATTTCTTAATGAGCAGAAAGAGCCTAAGCTTTATAAAAGACCCATTAAATATGAACAACATAGTCTTATCTGACACTGTGTAGCAAGCAAAGCCTTTACTCATTGCTCCAAGAAGTTTTGACCTGCATCAAAAATTAATGTTTTATTCTCAAAACAACTTTATTTTATGACTCTGTGCCCCTTAATTACCTCACAGTTTTGAAGTGCTGAATTTCAGAGGGAGATTGTTTCCTCATTGCCCTCTTTAAAGTCCCTTTGTTGAAGCATGGTAGCTGACTGTCACAGACTGACTCAATGCTGATGTTAATATTGTAATTATTTTCTGGACATTATTATGGATCTTATTATTATTTTTAGAGTTTTATCAGTAATTTTAATCGTTGTAAGAACTCAGAGGAGCAAGTCAAACCATGGAACCCAAAAGGGGTCATTCATTGCAGATCCCCCACCAAGAATGGCTTTACTGCATGCTGGGATTTTTACTTTTCTAGGATCACCATGTATGACCTAGATTCTTCTTGCTAGAGCTAGACTTTCATCTCTTCTTTCTATATCCTATTAATGTTTTAGTGTAATAGTTGTACATCAGAAATGCTGTGTCATGAAATAGACGCTGTAGAAAATTTTATTTGTCCTACAGGATAATTCAGACATTGCTCTAACACATTTTGCCATTGCCCACACGTTTTTAGTCTGCCCTATATTTGAGTCTCAGGAGAGTAAAATCTCTGCGTTAATTCTGCCCACATATTTCTGCACCGCTTTTCTGTCTCCTCACTGACAGATCTGGGTTGGCATTTCTCTGTACTGGCTGCACAACCTTATGGTATTGCTTGCATGAGGGATCCAAACAACAGTTTCATTTTACACATTCACCACCTCTGATCTTCAGCAGGAGCTGAAGTGTTAAACTCTTTATTAGGGATTCATGGAGACTCCAGATCTTTTATAGGGCATTTCATCCTCAGAAGGAGATCATCTGCCTTCCCCAGAATGCCTCACGGTGCCCAAGAGAGGAACAGCCAGGACATGAGGAAGTTCTCTTGTAAGTGGTGGTAAAGAAATCTCAGGAGATAACCCCAGGGATACCAACAAAAGTTTAATTTTTAAAAAACTAAACATAGAAATGATTTTCTCCATTCATTGACTAAATATGATAATAGAAATGATGATAACAATGAGAATAATGTCTGATAAAATTTATTAAATCATTACTCTCGGTCATAATTGTATCAAATGATATTGATCAGGGGAAGAAAACTATGGCCCACAGGTTGTCCACTTCTTGTAAATAAAGTTTTAGTGGAACACAGGCACAGTCATTTGTTTATGTATTATCTATGGTTGTCTTCCTCTACAATGGCACAGAGGCAGTAGTTCCAACAGAGACTATATGACCAACAAAGCCTAAATACTTACTTATCTGGCCCTTTAGAGAAAACAAATCACTGATCCTTAATATACATTATCTCAATTAGTTCTTTTGAGAACTCTGTGATGTAGGTCCCATTACTATTCTCATATAAATGAAGAAATTGAAATTCAAATGATTAGAGAATTTTCCCATGCTTACGAAGTAGGGGACAGAGTCTAGGATTTGGAATGTGTTTATTTCACAATCCTATATAGGTTCTCAAGGCTTTATGGTAACCTTACACAAACAATTTCACCTCCTTGATCCTCAACTCCCTCATGCACAAAGGAAGGGGTCACATTGAGCAGCAGCCATGGTGTTTCCCATTTACAACTTTGCGCTTGTTCAGCATGATATTCATTTATTCCAAAAATGACTTTCCAAATGCCACTCAGGAAAGGGATTTCACAGAAATAACTAGAGGAACTTTTGGAAATCATCACAGGTTTACCAAGAAATTATGCCAGAGGACTATTCTCTATCATTAAATCACATAAATACCTTGTTCTCCAGAATACCATGAATCCAATTATCAGTTCTAGGAAAAGAGCTCCAATAAACACCTGTAAAATACAAAAATACAAAAATTAATGCTGGGTTTCATGACATGTGTTATTAGAGAATCTTCTGATGAGGTCCTCAGCAGTCTGAATACCCCACTGATCTGAGCAGGTTTTCTTTCCTAAGTACTCCCTTCATTTCGATTTGTAGGCATTCAGGTAGCACCACATGTTACTTCTCTGTGGATTGTTTGTTCTGAGATCTACTTCTTGCTCTCCTTCTGCTCTGTTCTATATCACAGTGGTGTTGACCCCTGCAGGCTGCATTTTTTAGGCCTGGCATAATTGCTGCTGGCTGAGTTTTAGGCCTGTGTGGAAAAATTAAGGAACATAAAACAGACATAATTTTGGGGGTGCTATTCACAAATTGATATCCACTCAGAGACTTCCAAGGAGAAATGACCTTATACGGCATCTGTGGTGCTGAATGTTCTGTGGCCCCTTCTCAGGGGACAAAGGCAAGGGACAAAGAAATTAGTTGTGAATGGAATGTGTGAACAAGCCATTAAAGAGGAAGGTCTACTACAATGTCTTTAAGGCTAAAATTTGGATGAAGATATAATGGCCGTCTTTGTTGTGTTAACTGTCTCCCAGTGCCAAAGGTACTGCAGCTCCATTATTGTTAATCCTGCCAAGGGAGGAAATTACATCTTGACCCTTTGTCATTTAACAATACCTAAATGATCCTTGAAATTATAACTACTTTTATTTCTCTTATTAGGTCAATTACTGTGACTCCAGTGCTGCAGCTAAGAACAGGATGACATTATGTCATCAAAGGTGTAAAATTTAGGGATTAATAATAATTGAGCCAGTCCTATAAACAGAACTATTTGTACACAGAACACCAAGATAAAAATGTTTTAGAATTCCATTCTATGGAAACATTTATTCAGATCATGTGGTATAAGTGGATATAACTGCAGAAAGCCTATATGCAGGAATATGTTTTTTTCAGTTATAGTCATTTGTTTCATCATTTATAACAAAATCAAATTACAAGATTTTTTAGTGTTGTATAAACAAGGAACACTTGTCAAGAAATCACGTAAAAAGACTGTGTGAATACAATATCTATCTTGTGTGAAATACAAGAAGACTTGTCATTGGGCCTTTTTTTTTTTATTTTCATCTTTAGAAAGATAGGATTTGAACAAATGATTGATATCGGCTCTAATTCTAAGAATTCCCAGTGTTCTGATTCTAAGAACTTCCCCATTGGATAGATCATATCTCCATGTAATTCTACTACTGACATGTATTTCAAATGAAAATCTAAACATTTATAATTATTTTACTGTCCTACTCTATAATTGATAATGGCAGGAGGCAAACATGCAGGAGGCAAAAAATGTCTAGGCACATAGGGGCAGGTCCCTAACAAAACCCCACCTTCAAGCGGAAGACACTTTAAAGCCTAGCTACAAGTCCCGGGTAAATCCACAAACCAGACTGAGAACCACTCTTCTCATTTGGCATTCTTTCTTCTGACTGATCCCCATCCTTCACCTATTTTACTCTATCTACTCTTTACTAACTGGTTTTATACACTGTTGTGCCTACCTTTGAGTGGTGCCTTTGCTTTAGCCTTTCTTTGCATACTCACAAACCAATCAGCATGCACTCTCCAGTTCTGAGCCCATAAAAGTCCCAGACTTAGCCACAGTGAGAGGAGAAACCACCCTACTGTGGAGGTGAAAGTCTGTTCCTATGTCCCTTTTCTGCTGAGAGCTGTTCCATCACCCAGTAAAGTTCTTATCTACCCTCCTCACTCTCCATTTTTCAGCACAGCCCTTTTCTTCTTGGATGTGGGACAAGAGCTCAGGAACTGCCAAACACAGGTAGTAACTATAACACAGGTAAGCTGGGGCACACCTGGCCCAATTGGAGGCTGGGCCAGTGCACAAGCCAGGCTCAGCCTGGGTGAGCCAGGTGGGTGGGGCACCTCCTGCAGCAGGTAATGTGCCCAAGCAAGGCCCGGGCAGGGGCATCGCCAGCCAGAGGTCCCTGGCTGGCAAAATGACCAAGAAAAATCCTGTGTCATACTGACTTATCAATTAATTAATTTATTCATTCAACATAATTGTCTATTAAAAATGCTTTTTTAATGCTAATTATGTTGATTATATTGTGCTTACTGTTGTAAGATTGGAGTTTTATTAGGAAAAATCAAAGACTTGCATTATAGTCATAAATTGTATTGTTGTCATAAAAAAAGATTTAAATGTGAACCATATCAACCATTTGTTAGAAATGGAAAAGTCACAAATGACAATGTTCCAGCAAATGCAGAGCCAAGAAATGAAAGTCATAACCTTGGCTTTGAAGCTAAATATTAATTATCCTTTCCCCAGAAAATACTCCAGTAAATAGTTGTCTCCCCTATGAACTGCAAACTGCTTTAAGATTTATTTTTGTCTTTGAATATTCAATATACAAGAAGCTCATTAAAACTGAGTGATCAAATAAATTAGTAATAGAGTAAGTGAATGATGGAAAGAAAGAAAGATGTTTACCTAGTAACTTGTAGGAGGAGAATATTTCATTTTCTTAATTTTAGCAGTGAAAATGCATATATCAAACCATAAGCTTTCAATAAGCAATTTACTCACTAATTGAATATAATGGAGGAAAAATATTTTTGACTATGAATCAGCTAGTAGTATAGGTTAAAGATGCAAAATACTAAAAATAGGGAGCCACAACAATAAATGCAAAGCAGAAATAGAAACAATGTTATTTATATATTAACCTAGTTCAAGCTGACTGATGAGTAATTGGATTTATTATACTATTTTATCTACTTCTGCATAAGTTAAAAAATTCCCATAACAAAAAATTGCAAATAAATAGGTATGCTGAGCAACAGGTATTATTTATGGTATCTGTCATGCTTTGCCTTGGCGACCACAGTCCATGTAGCACAGGAAGTATAAAACAAACAAATCAGTCTTAGTGGTATTACAATGTAGGATTATCTTGGACTTGGGTGCTAATATATCATATATTGGTACCATTTTAATGAAGTGATATTGACAGTAAGAAAAGCAAGATAAGGATCTCATGAGAACAAATCTGAACACTACCAACCACAGCAGGAGTCCAACTGAAATTATGAAAATGTGATTTATAACTAGCTATGAAGGAGGGTTGGAAAGATAAAGAGTCCTATCATGGGCATCTGGATGACAGATTCCCCTCTCTGGCCAGTCTGTGATATTCCAAGGGAGACTACGTGGCTTTGACATTTATTGACAACCAGTATTAATGGGGCCATCTTGAAGCAAGCTAGTTGATAATCTGTGACATAATGAACTTTTAAAAAGCTAGCTTTTTTAGCTTACCAACAAAAAAGCCCAAGACCAGATGGATTCACAGCTGAATTATACCAGATATATAATGAAGAATGAATATCATTCCTACCGAAACTATTTCAAAAAATTAAGGAGGGGGCACTCCTTTCCAACTCATTCTATGAGGCCAGCATTATCCTGATACCAAAACCTCACAGAGATGCAACAACAATAAAAAATGTCAGGCCAATATCCTTGATGAACATCAATGAAATAATCCTTAGCAAAATACTGGCAAAGCAAATCTAGCAGCACATCAAAAAGCTAATCCACCACAATAAAGTAGGCTTTATCCCTGGCATGCAAGGTTGGTTCAACATACACAAATCAATAAATGTGATTCATCACATAAACAGAACTAAAAACAAAAAACACATGATCATCTCAATAGATGCAGAAAAGGCTTTTGATAAAATTAAATATCCCTTCATGTTAAAAATGTTCAATAAGCCAGGCATTGAAGGAACATACCTCAAATCAATAAGAGCTATCTATGACAAACCCATGGCCAGCATCATACTAAACAGACAAAAGCTGAAAGCATTCTCTTTGAAAACTGGCACAAGACAAGGATGCCTTCTCTCACCACTCCTGTTCAACATAGTATTGGAAGTCCTGACCAGAACAATCAGGAAAGAGAAAGAAATAAAAGGCATCCAAATAAAAAGAGAAGAAATCAAAGTATCCCTGTTTGCAGACAACATGATTCTATATCTAGAAAACCCCATAGCCTCTGCCCGAAAGCTCCTTTAACTGATACACACAACTTCAGCAAAGTTTCAGGATACAAAATCAATGTACAAAAACCAGTAGCATTCCTGTACGCCAAAAACAACCAAGCTGAAACCAAAATCAGGAATGCAATTCCATTCATAATTGCCACAAAAAGAATGAAATACCTAGGAATACAGTTAACCAGGGAGGTAAAAGATCTCCACAATGAAAGTTATAAAATGCTGCTTAAAGAAATCAGAGAAGACATAAATAAATGGAAAAACATTCTATGCTCATGATTAAGAAAAATCAATATTGTTAAAACGGCCATACTGCCCAAAGCAATTTACAGATTCAATGCTATTCCTATCAAACTACCAAAAACGGAAAAAAAATTAAAATATGGAACCAAAAAGGATCCTGAGAAATCAAGGCAACACTAAGCATAAAGAACAAAGCTGGCAGGATCATGTTACTCAACTTGAAACTATGCTGCAGGGCTACAGTAACCAAAACAGTATGGTACTGGTACAAAAACAGATGCATAGACCAACAGACCAGAATAGGTAGCCAAGAAGTAATCCCACATACCTACAACAAACTGATCTTTGACAAAGCTGACAAAAACAAGCAATGGTGAAAGGACTACCTATTCAACAAATCATGCTGGGATAACAGACTAGCCATATGCAGAAGACTGAAACTGGACCCCTTCCTTATACCATACACAAAAATAAACTCAAGATGAATTTAATGATTTAAATGTAAAACCTAAAACTACCAAAACTTTGAAAGATAACCTAGGGAATACCATTCTGTACCTGACAAAGATGTCATGATGAAGATGCCAAAAGCAATTGCAACAAAAGCAAAAATTGACAAATGGGATCCAATTAAACTAAACAGCTTTTGTACCGCAACAGAAACTATCAAGAGAGTAAACAACCTACAGAATGGGCAAAAAATATTTGCAAACTATGCACCCAACAAAGGTCTAGTATCCAGAGTTTATAAGGAATTTAAGCAAATTTACAAGAAAAAATAAAACAACCTCATTAAAAAGTGGTCAAAGGACATGAACACGTACTTTTCTAAAGAAGACACACATGCAGCCAACAAGCATATAAAAAATGCTCAGCATCACTAATCATTACAGAAATTCGAATCAAAACCACAGTAAGATATCATCTCACATGAATCAGAATGGCTATCACTAAAAAGTCAAAAAAATAACAGATGCTGGTGAGGTTATGGAGAAAAGAGAACGCTTATACACTGTTGGTGGCAGTGTAAATTAGTTCAGCCATTCTGGAAAGCGGTATGCAATTCCTCAAATAACTAAAAACAGAATTACTATTTGACCAAGCAATCCCATTATTGGGTATATACTAAAGAAAAATAAATCATTCTACCAAAAAGAAACATGCATGCATATGTTAAATGCAGCACAATTCACAATAGCAAAGATATTGAATCAGACTAAATATCCATCACTGATAGACTGGATAAAGAATATGTGGTACACATACACCAGGGAATACCATGCAGCCATAAAAAAGAATGAGATCATGTCCTTTGCAGGGACATGGGTGGAGCTAGAGGCCATTATCCTAAACAAACTAATGAAGGAACAGAAGACCAAATACCACATGTTCTTACTTATAAGTCGGAACTACACTGTGAGGACACATGGACAAAAAGAGGGCAACAACGGACACTGTGGCCTCCTTGGGGGTGGGGGGTTGGGAGGATGGAGAGATTAGAAAAAAAAAATACCTGTTAGACACTATCCTTAATACCTGGGTGATGAAATAATCTGTGCACCAAACCCCCGTGACACAAGCTCACCTATATAAAACCTTGCATATATACCCCAAAACCTAAAATAAAAGTTCTTTAAAAGCTAGCTTTTTCTACCTATTCTCTATACTTCCACTCCCACAATTCTCTTAATTTATTAAAGTGAAAACTATTTTCCCTGTTATACACACAACATGTTGAAGAATCAGTCATCTAAAATGTTATTTAAAACGTCAAGCTTTTCAGCCTTTATTTGAAATACCACAATTTTTACCAACATGAAGTTTCACAAATTCTCCACTACTTGGCTTACCACAGGATTTTAATTCAGTCTATGAATTAAGCAAATGGCACCTGCTAATACCTACTGTAACTCAACAGAACAGTATCTTGGAGACGAATCAGGAAAGAAGATAGCAGTTCTTCCAGATGTTGGTCCCCAAGGTTCACAGACATCCTGAGCTCATATGCCTCCCCCACTCACCATTGTATGCCTTTTGCAGCTTTAAATCTTTATCGGAATAGCTATCCTCCTGTAACTCAATTTTCCCTTTAACGTTGCCTTTGATCTCCATTTGAAACAATTACTCACCTGGATACAGATGATAGGTACCCAGAGAAACACATCTGATCTACACAAAGAATTGCACTCCTTCCACCAATTGTGACAATTCATAAAGATAAATACACTAAAGCCACATTATTTTAGAAAATATTTTTTAATGTTTTATATATATGCTGTTGAAAATGGTTTGGCAATACATGTTCTAAGAAACAAATGTGCTAAGAATAAAAGATGATTAAAGGTTTGTGTTTATGTGTGGGAGACAGCTGCATCAAACTTTATATAACAAATTATAACAATAGGTTTGACATTAGGAAGATTAATTTTCTGGAGTCATAATAAGAGATTTTTCTCAAGAAAGACATTTCAAATGAGATAGGACTCTAAACCCAAGGAAACCTCTAAGGGATCCATGTCCTACCAGCTGAGGGTAGTCTTTTATGTTTCTTATCCCCTTCAAATTGATTCTCCAGTAAGATCTAATGTAATTTTTTAATACATTTAAAAATGGATACATACTAGAAGCTTAACTTTGTGCAATTTTATTTCCTAATGTATTAGGAAATAGGTTGGTGTCATGGTGCCTGTTCTAAAACGTCTCTGCTTCTAGTCTCTCCCTGCTTCTGTCTGTCTAGCTCACAGCTGCTGGAACGAACTAACTTAGTACTTGAATCCTGACACTTCCCTGCTCTTCATGGGCTAATCTCACAATATGCCTGGCTTTCTGGCCTGTGGAACTCCACAGCTGGAGCAATTTAACATCCAACTATAGGTTCAGCTCCATTCCAGACTTTAAGACTAAACTAATTCCATGCCAAGATGATTTTTTATAAAATCCCACATGAAAAAGATAAAAATATCTCTTCAACAGGACTAGGTTATTGATGTTATTTGGACAGTGAGGACTCCTTACCAAGGCTTTCCACATGCCTTGGCCTTTTATAATCCAGATCATGTTACTGCCTTGCCCTGCATAAAACCTTTGAATCACTCCCCATTGCATTTAAAATTTAGGCTGGGCGCGGTGGCTCACGCTTGTAATCCCAGCACTTTGGGAGGCCGAGGCGGGCGGATCACGAGGTCAGGAGATCGAGACCACGGTGAAACCCCGTCTCTACTAAAAAAATACAAAAAATTAGCCGGGCGTGGTGGCGGGCGCCTGTAGTCCCAGCTACTCGGAGAGGCTGAGGCAGGAGAATGGCGTGAACCCGGGAGGCGGAGCTTGCAGTGAGCCGAGATCGCGCCACTGCACTCCAGCCTGGGCGACAGAGCGAGACTCCGTCTCAAAAAAAAAAAAAAAATTTAATCCAGCCTATTTCCAAGGATTATAAAATGTACTGCATGATCTGCCCTTCTGCTTTTGCTCTTTAACCTCATCTCCACACTGCACACAAAAGCTCACCAAACTTGCCAAACTCTCTTCATTCTTCATAGGCATTGTTAGATCTGCCCGTGCTCTTTTCTTTTTTTTTTTTTTTTTTGAGACAGAGTCTTGCTCTGTCACCC
>NW_026652290.1:71899210-72056762 GCF_009828535.3 Hylobates moloch | reverse complement strand
AATTTTTTGTATTTTTAGTAGAGACGGGGTTTCACCGTGGTCTCGATTTCCTGACCTCGTGATCCGCCCACCTCGGCCTCCCAAAGTGCTGGGATTACAAGCGTGAGACACCGCACCCAGCCCTGCCCGTGCTCTTTTCATGCCTGATTCTTTTTCTTCAAGTCTCATTTTTAAATATCACCACTTGGACTTCTCTTTCTTGGATCACTGTACCTAAAAATGTATCCTCTTTGGTCATATTGCTCTCTAGTGAAGTTCCCTTTTTGCTTCCTTTAAATCAGTTATCATTTCAATTTTCAAGTGTATGTTAGATATCATTTGCTGTCTTACTAATCAATGTATCTTCAGAAACCAGCACATGCTTGAGATCATGTAGAACAGATGAATGAATGAATTAATTAATTGTGAACATCACAGATGCCAAATATCCACTAACCTAAATATACTGTGCTTCTTCCTCTAAACACTTCCTAAACATGATTTATCTGGTCATGAAATTATATTCCTGCCCTATGCAATTAATCATGCCATCAACCTTCAAAACTAAGTCATTATGAGTCTAGCATTTAAGTTCCCATGTTGTCAGACCCCTAAACTCTCATGTCTGTCTTGTTTCCTCCTATTTCTCAATATAAACTAGGGAGTCCATCTGGGTTAGTCTGCTCCCTCATCAACAAACAGGCCTGGTGGTTTTTGACTACCAACTTACCTCACAGAGATAACCTCTGGCCAGAGTGTACTTCCCTGTCTTCCCTGTCTTCTAACTAATGAGCCCGTTGACATAAAGCTAAAGCCTCCTCCAATAAATTCCAGACTAATAAGTGTTCAGTGATCATACTATTTGTTAACTGTTATGATTTATGTAATGTTGTGCTCCTTTAGATACTTTTCATGTACTACTTTGGATTACATTATTATTATCTTTTAAATGTTTACCGTAAAATATTATTAAAATAGTCATATCTGCATTGTCTCCACAGCTACATTGTCACAACTTGAGAATAATTTGTCCCGTTTGTCTTTGTCTCCCTGAAAATGTCTTACACATTGTAGTTTAAAAATATCCAGCCTCCTTCTACTTCCCCTTTCTTCTCTCTTTATCTCCTTACAGTTCTCTTTCTTTTTTCTTTCTTTCTTTCTTTCTTAACATTTGACATCCCACGTAACTAACTCTTGCAGAATTAGAACTAAAAATTCTCTGGGAAAAACAAATTAATTAATGTGAAGTGAAAAGTTTAGAAAAATGAAACAAAAGAATAAGCAATACGAAGAAAACAAAACAAATAAGTGGAAACATAAAATGTAGAAGATTAGTAGCACTTGTTACTCCCGGTTTAAACTTGTATTTTGATGAAAGTGACTTAAAGGTGACCTTTAGAACCACTGAAGTATTTATGTATTTTGATGATTAACAAGCATTTATAAAACAATCATTACTAAGAATAACTGGAGTTGTTTTTTTTCTTATAAATTTGCTTGTGTTCCATCTAGATTTTGGACATTAGCCCTTTGTCAGGTGGATAGATTGCAAAGATTTTCTCCCATTCTGTAGGTCGCCTTTTCACTCTGATGATAGTTCATTTTGCTGCGAAGAATCTCTTTAGTTTAATTAGATCTGATTTGTCAATTTTGGCTATTGTTGCCATTGCTTTTGGTGTTTCAGTCGTGAAGTCTTCACCCATGCCTATGTCCTGAATGCTATTGCCTAGGTTTTCTTCTAGCATTTTTATGGTCTTAGGTCTTACACTTAAGTCTTTAATCCATCTTGAGTTAATTTTTAAATAAGGTATAAGGAAGGTGTCCAGTTTCAGTTTTTTGCATATGACTAGCCAGTTTTCCCAACACCATTTATTAGAGAATCCTTTCCGCATTGCTTGTTTTTGTCAGGTTTGTCAAAGATCAGATGGTTGTAGATGTGTGGCATTATTTCTGAGGCCTCTGTTCTGTTCCAATGGTCTGCATTATCTGCTTTGGTACCAGAATCATACTGTTTTGGTTACTGCAGCCTTGTAGTATAGTTTGAAGCCAGGTAGAATAATGCCTCCAGCTTTGTTCTTTTTGCTTAGAATTGTCTTGGCTCTATTGACTCTTTTTTGGTTCCATATGAAATTTAAAGTAGTTTTTTCAATTCTGTGAAGAAAGTCAATGTTAGCTTGATGGGGATAGCACTGAATCTATAAATCACTTTGGGCAGCATGGTCTTTTTCATGATATTGATTGGCATGGAATGTTTTTCCATTTGTTTGTGTCCAAAAAGCAACCCCATCAAAAAGTGGACAAAGGATATAAACAGACACTTCTCAAAAGAGGACATTTATGCAGCCAACAAACATATGAAAAAAAGCTCATCATCATGGTCATTAGAGAAATGCAAATCAAAACTACAATGAGATACCATGCCATGCCAGTTAGAAGAGCGATCATTAAAAAGTCAGGAAACAACAGATGTGGAGAAATAGGAATGCTTTTACACTGTTGGTGGGAGTGTAAATTAATTCAACCACTGTGGAAGATGGTGTGGTGATTCCTCAAGGATCTAGAACCAGAGATACCATTTGACCCAATAATCTCATTACTGAGTATATACCCAAAGGATTATAAATCATTCTACTATAAAGACACATGAACATGTATGTTTATTGAGGCACTATTCACCATAGCGAAAACTTGGAACCAACCCAAATGCCCATCAATGATAGACCGGATAAAGAAAATGTGGCACACATGCACCATGAAATACTATGCAGCCATAAAAAAGGATGAGTTCATGTCCTTTGCAGAGACATGGATGAAACTGGAAACCATCATTCTCAGCAAACTAACACAGGAACAGGAAACTAAACACCACAGGTTCTCACTCATAAGTGGGAGTTGAACAAAGAGAAAACATGGACACAGGGAGGGGAACATCACACACCAGGGCCTGTTGGGGGTGGGAGGTAGGGGAGGGATAGCATTAGGAGAAATACCTAATGTAGATGACAGGTCGATGGATGCAGCAAACCACCATGGCATGCGTATACCTATGTAACAAACCTGCACATTCTGTGTATGTATCCCAGAACTTAAAGTATAATAAAAAAACTAAAAATTAAAAAAAAGAATAACTGGGAAAAAGCATTAAAATTTGATGACGGAACTTCACTTTCAATAATGGTGGAGCAACAGAGACCATATTTATCTTCAATCTTGTTTTTGCTCGTTTATTTGGTTTTATCCTTACTGCTTATCCTTTTGTTTCATCATGAAATGATAAAACTGTTTCCAAGTAACTTAGCCACATATCAGAAAAAAGCTTTAGACTATTCACAGGGATACAAAAATATTCAGCACCCAAAAATATAAAATTAAGATTTTGGTGTCACATAAAAAATTATTAGACATTCAAAGGATTAGAAAAGTATGACCAACAATGAGGAGAAAAATTCATCAAATGAAGCCAATATGGAACTCATAAATATTGTACAATTAGTAGACAAGGATATGAAAACTATTATAACTATATTCTTTATATTCAAAAAAACTGGAGAAAAGGATAGAAATGTTTTATAGAGGCAAGAATAATATAAAAACAAAACAAAATTTAACTTCCAGAGATGAAAAATAAAATGTCTAGTTGATACACTGGTTGAGATAAATAATATATCAGACATTAGAATAATGTATTTGAAAAGATAGCAATAAAAACTTTTGAAAATAAAACAGAGAGAAGGAAGACTTAAAGACAACACGAGAGAGCTGTGAAACAAATTGAAGTAGTGTAATGTATGTGTAATTGTAGTCCTTGATGAAGATAATAGAGGGAATAGGAAATGAAAAATATTTGAAAAAATAAAATTTCAAAATTTATGAAAATCATAAGCCCACAGATCCAAGAAGCTTGTTAAACATTAGCATTGACCATATATTTATCAACAGAAACAAAGCAAATGAGAATACAGTACAGTAACATCTTAAAGCACTGACAGAAAAAAACTCAGCAACCTAGAATTATACACCCAACAAAACTATTTTTTGAAATTAAGGTGAAAGAAGACTTTTTTAGAAATACAAAAGGTAAAAGAATTTATCAGCATAAGGTTGAAGAAATCTTACAAGAAACCCTTAAGATGAAAGAAAAATCATACCAGATGGAACTTTGGGTCTGCACCGAGAATAGAGTATTGGAAATGGTAACTGGGTAGGCAAACGCACGTGATTTTTTATCATTATTGAAATCTCTTTAAAGGATAACAGATTGTTTAAACAAAATAATAACAATGTAGTGTGGACTTTGTACTACCTGCAGAAATAAAATGTATAATAATAAAATACAGGCCCAGAGGGGAGAATGGGAAGTATATTATTACAAGGTTCTTATATGACATGTGAATTTGTGTGTCACTTTAAGGTAGACTATATTATTACATATGTACACTGTAAACATAAAAGTGATAATCAAAAATAACAAAATAATTGATTGAAGCTAAAAAGCCATTAGAGGAGATAAGACGGAATAATCAAAATCTTATAAGTATTTAATTCAAAGAAGGCAAAAAAAGGAGAAAATGTAAGCAGAGAACAAATGAAACCAATATTAATTGCAAGATAAATTTTAATTCTAAATAATAACATTAAATGTAATAGATTTAAAATTCCAATTAAAAGGCAGAGATTATCAGATTTGATTTTTTTCAAAAAAAAAAGGCACAACTTAATATACCTATGTCAGATGCTTATATACCTAGTAACAAAGGTCCAAAATTTTTGAAGCAAAATCTGACAGAATTGCAAGGAAAAAAAGACAAATCTACAATTATTGTTTGAAATTTCAAGAAAACATAGGCATAAATATCTGTGACCTTGAGTTAGAAAAATATTTCTTATGTATAACATAATACATAAAATAAAAAATGATAAATTTGACTTTATAAAACTTAAATAAAAGAATCTCTGAAAGAAACTATTGAAAGAATGAAGTGACAATCCTTAGAAAGGGAGAAGAAAATTTTTACAAATCACATATCTGACAAAGGATTCATATTCAGAGTATCTAAATCACTCTCAAAATCTGATAACAAGAAAATAAATCATTTTTCAACTGAGCAAAATACTTGAGTACATATTTCAGTAAAAAAGATAAATAGCAAAAAGCACATAAGATGCTCAACAATATTAATTATTCAGGAGATATAAATTAAAACCACAGTGAGATAGTGCAACACACCTATTAGTATGGCTAACTCTAAATATTGACCAACGAAGGTTTGTGTGGATGTGAAAGATCTATTAGTGCTATACACTGCTAGTGAAAATGTAAAATAGTACAGCCACTTTAAAACCCATTGGGTAGGTTCTTAATAAATTAAATATATACCTATCTAATGATCCAGCCATGATACTTTTAGGTATTTACCCAAAAGAATGAAACTGTATGTACATGAAAGTTTTTGGCAGCTGTATTTGCAATACTCGAAGGTGGAAACAACATAAATGTCCATTAATAAGTGGAATGGACAAATTTAGTATATTCATACAATGAAATTGACTCAGCAATATAAAGTAGTAAACTAGTGAAACACGCAACAACATAGAGTGAAAGAAATTAGACTACATCCCCCCACAAAACAGAGAGAGAATATACTGTAATTTGCTGCATGGAAAACTTATAGATCATTGCTCCAATCTGAAACCTTACTTCCCCAAAAATGATCACCAGTGCTTCAAAAAAGAGCTAAACTCTTTAGAGGTTAAAACAAGAAATAAAACATAGATCTCCTTATCACTAAGTTAGTGTTTATACTAACTCAGTAGCTGTTCTGTATTGCTTAACATTTCATTTCTGAGGAAATTTCATACTATTATGAAACTTTTTAGATTCCCTCTGTGAAAAATGTATGTCATCATGGATACTCATAGGAGGTTAAAAATAATGGTACTTTTAGCTAACATAAATGTCACAAAGTTTTTAGTACAAGAATAATGTTGTTAGTACAGAATAATATGTTGAATCCATCCTAGTTATGCCCGTTTGAATTAAGAATAATATGGAATTACATACAACCCATTGAAATGACATTCTAACACAAAAGTTACACAAATAAATATAATGAAAGATAGAAAATCACAGGTGGAGCCAAGATGGCCAAATAGGAACAGCTCCGGTCTACAGCTCCCAGCGTGAGCAACACAGAAGACAGGTGATTTCTGCATTTCCGTTTGAGGTACCAGGTTCATCTCACTAGGGAGTGCCAAACAGTGGGTGCAGGACAGTCGGTGCTGCGCACCGTGCACGAGACGAAGCAGGGCGAGGCATTGCCTCACTCGGGAAGCGCAAGGGGTCAGGGAGTTCCCTTTCCTAGTCAAAGAAAGGGGTAACAGATGGCACCTGGAAAATCCGGTCAGTCCCAACCTAATACTGCGCTTTTCCAACGGGCTTGGAAAACGGCACACTAGGAGATTGTGTCCCGCACCTGGCTCGGAGGGTCCTATGCCCACGGAGTCTCACTGATTGCTAGCACAGCAGTCTGAGATCAAACTGCAAGGTGGCAGCGAGGCTGGGGGAGGGGCACCCGCCATTGCCCAGGCTTGCTTAGGTAAACAAAGCAGCCAGGAAGCTCGAACTGGGTGGAGCCCACCACAGCTCAAGGAGGCCTGGCTGCCTCTGTAGGCTCCACCTCTGGGGGCAGGGCACAGACAAACAAAAATTCAGCAGGAACCTCTGCAGACTTAAATGTCCCTGTCTGACAGCTTTGAAGAGAGTAGTGGTTCTCCCAACATGCAGCTGGAGATCTGAGAACAGACAGACTGCTTCCTAAAGTGGGTCCCTGACCCCGAGTAGCCTAACTGGGAGGCATCCCCCAGTAGGGACAGACTGACACCTCACTGAGCCAGGTACTCCCCTGAGACAAAACTTCAAGAGGAACTAACAGACAGCTGAATTTGTGGTCTCACGAAAATCCGCTGTTCTGCAGCCACCACTGCTGACACCCAGCCAAACAGGGTCTGGAGTGGACCTCTAGCAAATTCCAACAGACCTGCAGCTGAGGGTCCTGTCTGGTAGAAGGAAAACTAACAAACAGAAAGGACATCCACACCAAAAACCCATCTGTACATCACCATCATCAAAGACCAAAAGTAGATAAAACCACAAAGATGGGGAAAAAACAAAGCAGAAAAACTGGAAACTCTAAAAAGCAGAGTACCTCTCCTCCAAAGGAATGCAGTTCCTCACCAGCAATGGAACAAAGCTGGACAGAGAATGACTTTGATGAGCTGAGAGAAGAAGGCTTCAGATGATCAAACTACTCCGAGCTACAGGAGGAAATTCAAAACAAGGGCAAAGAAGTTAAAAACTTTGAAAAAAAATTAGACGAATGGATAACTAAAATAACCAATGCAGAGAAGGGCTTAAAGGAGCTGATGGAGATGAAAGCCAAGTTTCGAGAACTACACGAAGATTGCAGAAGCCTCAGTAGCAGATGCGATTAACTGGAAGAAAGGGTATCAGTGATGGAAGATGAAATGAATGAAATGAAGCGAGAACAGAAGTTTAGAGAAAAAAGTATAAAAAGAAATGAACAAAGCCTCCAAGAAATATGGGACTATGTGAAAAGACCAAACCTACATCTGATTGGTGTACCTGAAAGTGATGGGGAGAATGGAACCAAGTTGGAAAACACTCTGCAAGACATTATCCAGGAGAACTTCCCCAATCTAGCAAGGCAGGCCAACATTCAGATTCAGGAAATACAGAGAACGCCACAAAGATACTCCTTGAGAAGAGCAACTCCAAGACACATAATTGTCAGATTCACCAAAGTTGTAATGAAGGAAAAAATGTTAAGGGTGGCCAGAGAGAAGGTCGGGTTACCCACAAAGGGAAGCCCATCAGACTAACAGCTGATCTCTCAGCAGAAACTCTACAAGCCAGAAGAGAGTGGGGGTCAATATTCAACATTCTTAAAGAAAAGAATTTTCAACCCAGAATTTCATATCCAGCCAAACTAAGCTTTATAAGTGAAGGAGAAATAAAATACTTTACAGACAAGCAAATGCTGAGTGATTTTGTCACCACCAGCCCTGCCCTAAAAGAGCTCCTGAAGGAAGCACTAAACATGGAAAGGAACAACTGGTGAGGTTTGTGTTTCAGACGTTCATTAGCTGATGAACATTCATTACATGCGAAACAGCATATCTGTACTTTATACTAGTAGTGAATCTCAATGGACTTGGACTATCAAAGCCTCCCTGAAATTCCACAGGTGCTCCTCCTCCATTTTCTATATATTTTTGCTAAACCAAATGCTAATTTTACAAAATGAGCTGCTAGGTGTTATTTTGTCTTAGACATTGCATTTGAAATAGTAGATGGCATCAAGCCTTAAGAGCAAGATATTAGGAGGTGGTAAAGACTAACCCTGAAAAAGTTTGAAGAAGGAAGTCCTCAGAGACCGGAGGACACACACTAATGACTGAATATGTCTATACAGGGCATGTTTTCATGCTGTGTTTAAAATATGTTGTGCTTTCCCTAGTGATAGAATTTTTAAAGTTCCCACTCTATCTTGTATTATAATTCATTTTCTTTACTTTCAGTCCTACAATATAATTTAATATGCCTACTCCCTTATATACAAGAATTGTTAAAAAATTAAGGAGAATAGGAAAGGTTAAGAATTGCTCCCCTGACTTTCATGCACCTGCTGAGGTTCGTGTAGAGATACCAGCACTGTATCATGCCCAGGTGTTCCAGGTTGTGATTTGCAACAAAAATCACTTGCAGAGAAGTGCTATACAGGAGATTTTTGGGTAATGAGTCAAAGGTAATATCATGAGCCACCAGGTAAGCAACAAGGCCATGCTTTCATAAATATACTAAAACTAGGTAACCATTTGGTACAAAGTGGAGGAGTGGGAAGAGCTGGAACTTTCTCTTTGGTAAGAGCCTATAGTACATGCCCATATGATCTGTCCTGAGTGATGCTAATGCATTAGCATTAGCATTTTCTATAGTAAGATGGTAAGTTTATGGGTATTAGAATGTGTCTTAAAAAATTTCCCAATACCTAGTGTGGCTTTGCTAGATCAGTATGGGATCTTCTCCTCTTCCAGATGAATGGCTTCTTAATGGTCTCAATGGACCCAATCTATTAAAACTAAAATCTTGAGAATATCCTTCTACCAATGTTCTTCCTATCTTAGTTATGGCAGATCTTAACTTGAGAGGATAGTCACAGATCAGCAGATGGAGACTAAGATCAGTCCCTACTTCCAATTTTCTGATACTGTTTTTTTTTTTCTAGAAGTATGATATCCAAATGATTATAAGCATAGAGAAAGGCTATTTTGGCTGTGTTAAAAAGAACCTTCAGGGAACAGAAGGATGATGGCTGAATTTCCAGTTTGTTACAGACCTTATTTTGATGGACAAAGACAGGTTTACTCAGTACAACTGTAGCAGAGCCTACTAATTGTTGCCATTGCCCTTCCATTGGTCTTGAATTTAGTGAAATTCTTTTCCTGATTTGGAGGGTGGCTCAAATGTTATCCCTAATTTGGAAGGGCTGATTATGTTTTTATCTTTTTTTAAAATTAGAAAGCTGTGAGAATATTACATGTAAGAAGGAATACGAACCTATGTTAGAACTTCAGGAAAGTGAACAGAAGCAGGCAGATGTGGTAGAAACGTAATTTAACAAATGGAAAAGCAGAATCTATGAGACTTAATCTGTATCAGATATAACCATGAATGACCAAAAATAAAAATTTAAAAAGGAAAAATGCCACCATGATTTTAAGCCTAAGAATCTGAGAGAAATCTGATTGCCCTTAATGGAATAAGAAAGTCAAAAAGATTTGTTTCAGAAGTAAGTAAGAAATAATAAAGCTGTAAAAAATGATTTTGCAAAGCTAAGTCTAAATTATCTGCAAATTATTCCGAAGTCAGCGTAAGGTAGAATATTGTTTACCATAATAACATCATTGGGCTGTAGTTGCTTCAAAACTATGGAATTAAGGAATAATTTAAAACTGTATATATTAGTTCAATCTGTCATCCCTATTTCTAAACTATTTCTATATTATTTTGTAAATACAATGGAAACATGCAATCAAAGAGCAAAACTGGACAAATCTCCACCTGACATCCTTCCTTAAATCCACATTGCTTTAGATAGATATTTCACAAAGCCCCAAGCGATAGAAGTCATGCCACCAAATGTGAAAGAACCTCACTTCCTTTGTATATTTTCCCATTGTTCTTATGTGGTAGAATTCATGTATGTTCCAAATATTATTTTGTTATGATCTTCTTGAAGTAAAAGAACTACTTGCTAGTAAAGTTATCTTTAAAACATTTGGATATGCATAAAAATATTACAAATCCAGTTTTAGAGAAAAGTACACGTGATTTTCCAAGGTATATTTCTGGGTAACCTGTGGCTGAATTTTGAGAAATCCAGGCAAAATAATGCTGTGCTGCTGTAAAAATTATCTAATATTTTAATAGCAGGAGTCACCAGCAGCTTGCTATTTAAAAGAGCCATACTAGGATTCAGCAATATTGATACCATGTCTAATTCTGCAGTCTTCTTAAGAGTGAAGTAACTTATAGAGCTAAGATATTACTTTCTTGATATCACTTCTTTGGTAATACAATATGGTCAATTTTCACAAAAGTATTTATATTCCCTTTTAAAAATAAAGTATTGGAAATAAATTCAACTGAATGAAGACATATTTATGCCAACAGAAATGTTGTTCAATGGAGGCATCAAAGATAACACAGTATTTAGGAGAACTTTACTGTTAAAAAATTATTCATTTAAAATAATGATCTAACAGTCTTCAAATCAGAAAACCTACGTTTAAACTCTTGCTTTATGTTTTTGTGATACTTTTATTTAGCTTCTTGGAACCTTAGTTTTCTCATGCATAAAATGAGAACTATGCAAACTTGTTCATTGTACTTCCATATATAGCCCAAATTCATTGACTCGGCCTCTTTTTCCACTCTCATCTAGTCTCTACAGCACCATTATATTTTGTGTGGATTCCCATGATAGCTTCTTAACTAGTCTCACTGCTTCTGTATTTGCCATGTCTGTTCCTTTCCTGCAGTTTCCATCTTCTATATAGCAGCCAGTATGAATTTTTCAAAAATACAAATGAGATCCATTCACTTCCCTGTGCAAATCATCCAATCGTTTTGCATTACATTTAAACTGACTTTCCTTGCTCTGACTTACTATCTGACCTTATCACTTAACTATGCTTCAGCCACACAGGTTGAAGCATTCAACCTGTTCCTGGTATTACTTTCAGTTCCTGGAATTTCACTCTTATTCTAGGGTCGTGGCACATAATATTCTTCCTGCTTGGAGCGCTCTCGGAGTGTTTCCAAGTTTGGCTTTTTCGCAGCTCAACTATCACCTCCTCCATATGCCTTTCTATACTCCTCAATCTGTAATCAACTTTAGCTTTCTTCAACCCCAGGAATTACCTAACATGTTACTTTGTATTTTCTTCTTTATAAAACTTACCATAACCTAAAATGGTCTTGTTAACATGTTTGTTTGCTTGTTTATTGACTGTTTCTTTCCACCAGAATCTAATTCGTTCTCAACAATTATCTTATCTAGCTTATTTAACTAGCTATTTATGGAATAATCTACACTCCCAGAATCTAGAGCACTGGCATAAACATAATATATGCTGAAAAAATATCTGTTAAATGAATACTTAAAGTGCCACTGTAAAGATAATGTATATAAAATTACCTAGAGTGGGAAAAGGAAGAGGTGAAACTCACACTGCATCTAACGGAAGGATGTTGTTGAGAAGATCATTATGTGATCTAGTTTTGAGAGCTCTGCTCTAAATTATGAGAATATTTACTTTAGACTCGTAACTCTTTTGTTTAGATCACATAGCTAAGAGTAGTTTGACTGGTATGGTTTCCTAGCACATTTAGAAATATCTTTATGATTCTACACTTTGTATCTTCATCCCATTTTCATTTTCAATCCTGTTCCACTTTGCACCAATCCATATTTTCCTCTCTCTCGTTTTAATTGTATGTTATTTGTAATATTTTATGTGGTTTTGTAAGCCATTTTCTTTCTAGAATAGAAAGTACAAACCAAATATTTCAATATTGTAGTTAATATTCACTTAACACAAGTTGAATCTGAATTTTAATGTGGAAATATAGTAAGAATACAGAAAATCTAATCCACTTTTTGCCTTACACAAAGGAGGCATTCAAAATCATGTTTACCTGATTTGATCAAACCTTCTAGGGCTTATAATTTAAATAACCGTATATTCATTCTAAACCTATGTGGTGAATATGCATGATACCTGCATGATTACTTGTTAGATGTCAAGAGGAGATAATCACAAATTAGCCCTCTTACTCTTCATATCTGAGCATAGTATCAGCAGACAGATGAGACTTAAATGCAAATACTTTAATATAGGATACAGATTATTCTTGGCAACCCCAGCCTCAGCATGCTTTCCATTTCTGAAGCTTCTCTCCAAGAGATAAGTCTCAATCAGTTGCTGTGCTGGTACTAGAGGACACAGCTACCATGACAGTGGCTAACTGGTCTGCATCATTTTTCGGTCCAAAGTTAGTCTATCTGTACCATAGGTTGGCCAGTTCTTTATGGTGGTCTGTTGAAAAAGCTCTCTGGTGGAAGGAGTAAAGGACGACTAACTTGGTCATTCAGATCCTCTCTCTGGATGAATTTGAATTTGAAACAAATATAAAGCAGTGATATTGACAGTCAAAGGACACAGAGAGAACCTGAATCAGAGAGAGTAGCCATGACCTCAAAGAGAGAGCACAGACTGAAATCAGAAAGGTTCTGGGAATGAGACATCAACCAGATACTCATATTACAAGAACAGCTTTCTCCTAATATTTCTCAACATCTTAGCTCCCTGAGATTGTGGAGAAACTTTTAGGTTTACACAAATGCTTGCTACATAAACAAGACTTCTTTCTCCCAATAAATTCTCATTTCTTCAGGGATCCAAGAATACCTCTCTTCATTGCACCCAAATGAGTTAACTAATATAGGGATATTCCATCCAATTGACATACACAGAAGTGAAAATGTAACTTGACTAGAATATAGCAAAAGAGTACACATATTATAACTGCACCTACCAACTCCAATTGAAGAATAAACTGCACTTGCAGAGATTTGCTTTCCCTAAAGCCATGAAAATCCTGCAAAGATGTGTAAAAGAACAGATTCTAAGCCTAAAACAGACTTTAGACGTTGCCAAATCTAATTTCCCCCACAGTTCACGAGTCCTATCTGAACCAAAGCTGTTTTAGTCTAAACACTTATGTCCTCCCAAAATTAATGCATTGAAACAACATCACCAATGTGATAGTATTAAGAGGTGCAGCCTTTGAGAGGTGATTAGGTTATTAGGGCTCTGCCTTGATGAATGGAATTACAGCAGATCCTTGAATAATGTCCATTCACTCGATATTATTTTGTTATAACATTGATGAGAACAACGGGTTTTCTCCAGGTACTCTGGGTTTCTACCACAGGCCAAAGGCACATTACGTCATCAGGTAAAAGAAGTGGGTAGATAATCATCTTACTTGTTTTCACTAACCTTCTTAAATGTATGTCTAGCTCACGTTTATTTCAATACTTAATATTAGAAGTATTTTCATCTTTATTTTGAAGCTGGGTGATGTTTTGTAACCAGGAATAGGCTATAGGAACTTAGCTCTTTTTTATATTAATTAGCCTATGGGAAACTGGTTTCATTATATGTCATTTTGCTTAAAGATGCAGTTTCCAAGGACCTATGGATGATGCTAAGTGAGGACTTACTGTAGTACCTTTGTAAACGAGATCCCAGAGAAGTGGCCACCTGCTACTGCCTTCCACTCTTTGAGAACACAGCAAAAAGGCTCTATCCATGAACCAGGAAACAGTCTCTCGCCAGATATCAAATCTGCTTGCACTTTGACCTTGAACTTTTCAGCCTCCAGAGCTTTTCTGTTGTTTATGTCATCTGGCTTACAGTATTTTGCTATGGAACTGCAAATAGTTTAAGACATAAGTAGATGATCATTCTTTCTGCTTAAGTACTAAATTTTCAGGGACAATTTTACTATATTAATGTGGTAACCCCTTGAATTGTGTGAAAAAGCACAGCTACATGCTAATTGTGAGAAAGCTTTTCCTTATACTGTGCTAAAACTTGTGTTCCTGAAATGTATTTAAATCAGTCTTTGACTACTGGAAGAACAAAGACTACTCCCTTACAGGAAAATTGTTCTAATTTTTGAAGATAAATAAAAATTTCCCATGATTTCTTATTTCTATAAATAAACAGTCTCATTCCCTCCAGTAACCATTCCTCAAATAATATAATTCCCTAATTGCTCATCATCCTGTTACACTCTGCTGTTCTGCTGCTTGCTGACTGATTTATCACTGTGTAGAGCCAAACAAAGTTGAGATAATTGTATACATATCCATATCCATATTAAGAAACTTTCAAACGCACTAGTTTATTCTATCAGAAGTAAAATTGCCAATTAAATTTGTCACACATGCATTGTACATCTACATACTCCACAGTGGACATCATTCAAGACACAAAGTTATTCAAATCTTGAGGTTGTTTGCAAAGAAATTACAACAAGTTTAGAGAATAACAAACATTTCATTTCACAGTCATTACCTCTCCAGGATCCCTTTTATATCTCTATCATCTCTATAGGTTATGTCACTTTACTCAAGAGAAAATAAATAGTAGAGAGTATTCAATAAGAAAGCAACAAATTTGGTTTAAATAGATCAGGAAACACTAAAATTTTCATAAAAGTATGGCAGGAGCATTCCAAATTTCTCCGGAGGATTAGTAAGCCTAGTGAATATTTTTCTTGATTTTAATTCAGGCAATATTCCCATTAGATAGTCTACCTAATGAGGGCATTTGTTTAAAGTCCGTAATGTTAATTCAATAAAAATTCCAATAAAAGTACATTAGATTTTTTATGTTAACAATGCACACTTTATATAGACAGTGTTATTAAAAGTTATACTGGAACTATCACATCCAATTCTGTTTCAAACAGCAAAATTACTTTTATTCATAATTATTCAGTAAAGAATTATAAATGTACAGATCACTTACTTAGCAGACTGTGCACTTGGCTGTTGTGACAGAAGAGTCAGTGCAAACTTTCTCAAAATCAAATTAAGATATGGTTTGCTTGTTAGATCAAAAACTCAGAGGATAGTTCTTTGTCTCCCTTAGGACCATGGCATAAAATGTACAAGCCTATAGTAGCGTTTTAAATAGCACAACTATACTGGGATATTTCCACATATGCACATTTTGGGCATTGAGATACTATCCAAATATATGATGCTATATTTAACTTTTCATGTGAATATTTTAATATTTTAATAGATAGGTAATGACATGCCTAGTTCCTTACTTCAGTTTTGTGCTTCAGTTTTGATTAGCTCTAATCTTACAACTCATCTATTTATGTTTACATATAAATTATATACATTTACTACTTAATATTCCATTACAAAAAGTAAAAAGAGCAAATAAAAATAGAAATTTTGAAGAATGAGATAAATATGTATTTGATTTTTGTATATTAATAGCACATGGTTTCTTGTCCTTACAGCTGGTGAGCACACTGTGATCATGCAGTCTGACAGACTATATCATGCTTGATTATATTCACATCTCATTTATTCCTCCCTTGGCTTGAAAGTGCTCTTATACTAGGAGTAGAAGTACCATCTCTGCCATTTCCCTTCTGTTTACTTGTATGATATTTTTCTTCCCTTCCATCTTCCCCAAGGGTTTCTTTGCACAGACGTATTTTGGGAAAGGTAGTTTAATCAAAACCTGATAGTATAATCCATACATCTATTTTACTAAGCTGATGTTAAACCACAGCAGATTCTAAGGCACAGAGAGTAAACAAGGACATGAAGGCACATCTGGATTGACGTCAATGAATCTTTATTTTATAAATTCTTGAGGTGTGTCTTGGTTTTAAGACCGCATTTTGAGTCTGATTGATTCAGACTCTGAAATCAATCAAGACTTTAGACTAACTTAAAAATCTCATTGTGAGTACTTAGGTATCTCAGCACGAGGAAACACTTGATTATAGTCCTGTGCTGATTTCACTTTTCAATAGCAAATAAGTGGACATCTTTTCCTTTCCACACAAAGGCAAAAAAATATAATATCTCAGTCTGATAAGTAACTCTCCTTAAGGTTTCTCACCACCTTCATTCTGTCCTCCTTGATGCTGACCATAATCTGTCTAGCAGCTGCATATTAGCTATTACCTACGTGCTGTATTCTGTGTCACCTCCACTTGCTGAATTTCCACGATGCTAACACACTGTCTGAATCCCACCTATTGAAGTAAAAAAAAAAAAGACTACTACAATTTGGGTGTCTGATGCGTGTGAGACATGGTTTTAGGCAATTTACATTAATTATCTCTATTTCTGGTTCTTGGAAATGGAAGATCCTACAGCTCCTGTTTTTGTCCTCTAGAATGGCAGCTGCCATATAAAGAAGTTTAGGTTATTTAGCCACAGATAAAGACCCCTGGAAAATAAGACAAAGGAGACCACATGGAAAATAACTACATCCCCAGACATGATTGAGCCTATTTGGCAACCCAGAAAGAGAGAAGCCAAGTGCGTTCTTGGTTATATGAAATGAGGCACCAGACATGTGAGTGAGGCCATCTTGGATGCTCTGGTCCCCAGTGAAGTCATTTCAGGTGACACCATGTGGAGCAAAGATGAGCAATTCCTATTAAGCCCCACCCAAATACCTGATCTTTAGAATCACAGGAATATAGTAATTGTTTTAGGCCACTATATTTTGGGGTTCTTTTCTTTCTTTCATGACCCACTCAAATCCCATTTCCTTGACGTCTTTCCCAAATACTCTAACCTATTTTGAACTCCTCTTGGTTTTCATTGGTTACATAAATCCCCTACTTTATATGATTTAATGTTTATGTGCAGGTACAGACAGTCCCTGACTTACAGTGGTATGACTTGTGATTTTTTTGCAGCTTTATGATGGTGCAAGTGTGATGATATGTGACCACAAGTTTCAGATAGTAAGCATAAGTGATTCTTCTCCAAAGTCTCTCTGGGCTGCATTTTTTACTCCTGATATTTCAACTTATGATGGGTTTATCAGGACACAACTCCATCATAAGTTGAGAAGCATCTAAACTATATACGTATGTGTACACACATATATATGTATATATACACACATATACACATACATAGATGTATATATACACACATATATGTTCAGTAGGCTTACTAATCTTCTGGAGAAATTTGGAATGCTCCTGCCATACTTTTATGAAAATTTTAGTGTTTCCTGATCTATTTAAACCAAATTTGTTGCTTTCTTATTGAATACTCTCTACTGTTTATTTTCTCTTGAGTAAAGTGACATAACCTATAGAGATGATAGAGATATAAAAGGGATCCTGGAGAGGTAATGACTGTGAAACGAAAACAAAACCATTTTTTTCTCCTACATCAGCTTGTGATGAGAGGGGCTGCCATATAGACTTCTGACATGTCCTGGAGACATTTTCCCCATTGTCTTCGGGATTAACATTCAGCTCCTCATTACTTATACAAATTTCTGCAGCCAGCTTGAATTTCTCCTCAGAAAATGGGTTTTTCTTTTCTATTGCATTGTCAGGCTGGAAATTTTCAGAATTTTCATGCTCTGCTTCCGTTATAAAGCTGAATGCCTTTAACAGCACTCAAGTCACCTCTTGAATGCTTTCCTGCTTAGAAATTACTTCCGCCAGATACCCTAAATCATTTCTCTCAAGTCCAAAGTTCCACAAATCTCTAGGGCAGGAGAAAAATGCCACCAGTCTCTTTGCTAAAACACAACAAAAATCACCTCTGCTCCAGTTCCCAAGTTCCTCATCTCCATCTGAGACCACCTCAGCCTGGACTTTATTGTTCATATCATCAGCATTCTTGTTGAAGCCATTCAACAAGTCTCTAGGAAGCTGCAAACATTCCCACGTTTTCCTGTCTTCTTCTGAGCCCTCAAAACTGTTCCAGCCTCTGCCTGTTACCGAGTTCCAAAGTCACTTCCACATTTTGGGGTATCTTTTCAGCAACACCCCACTCCTGGTACCAATTTACTGTATTAGTTTATTTTCATGCTGCTGATAAAGACACACCTGAGACTGGGTAATTTATACAAGAAAAAGGGTTTAATGGCCTTACAATACCACATGGCTGGGGAAGCCTCACAATCATGGCAGAAGGCAAAGAAGAGCAAGTTGTGTCTTACATGGATGGCAGCAAGAAAAAAGATAGCTTGTGCAGGGAAACTCCCATTTTTAAAACCATCAGATCTCATGAGACTCATTCACTGCTACAAGAACAGAGCAGAGAAGACCCGCCCACATAATTAAATTACCTCCCCCTGGGTGCCTCCCAGGACAAGTGGGAATTGTGGGAGTTATAATTCAAGATGAGATTTGGGTGGGGACACAGCCAAACCATATCAAGGGGGCTTTATTTAGAATACCTAAGAATTTCTACATATCTACAACAACAGCAACAAAACAAATGACCTGATTTTTAAAAATAGAAAAAGGACTTCAATAGACATTTCTCCAAAAAGGGTACACAAATGGCCAAACAAGCAAATGAAAAGATGCTCAACATCATTAATCATTAGAGAAATGCAAATCAAAACCACAGTGAGATATCACTTCACACCATTACGATGCTCACTATCATAAAGACAAAACAAATAATGGAAACCCCAGAAAATAGCAAATGATGGTGAGAATGTGGAAAAATCAGAACATGTGTGCACTGTTGGTGAAAATGTAGAATAATTAAGCCATACAGAAAATACTATGAAGTTTTCCTCAAAAATTGTTAGAAATAGAACTACCAAATGACTCATCAATCCCACTTCTTGTTATATATCCAAAAAATAAAAGCAGGATGCACATCCATGGTCATTTCAGCATTATTCACAATAGCCAAGAAGTGGAAGCAGCCCAAAAATTCATCAATGGATGAACAGATAAAGAAAACGTGGTACATATCCTACTGAATATTATTCAGCCTTAAAAAAGGGAAATTCTATTACATGCTACAACATGGATGAATCTAGAGGACATTATGTTAAGTGAAATAAGCCAGTCAGAAAAAGACAAATACTGTTAGACTCTACTCATACGAACTATCTGAAGTAGTCACAGTCATAGAAAAAGAAAGAATGATAGTTGCTAGAGACTAGAGGGGAAATGGGGAAGTGTTCAATACATTTAGATTTTCAGTTTTGCAAGATAAAAAAGTCTAGACATCTGTTGTATGACACAGTGAATAAAGTTAACACCACTGAATTACACACTTAAAAATGGTTAAGGTAGTTAACTAAATTTAATGAGTTTTTACCACAATTGGAAATGATAAACAGCAACAAAATAGCCATCCATATTCTATCCTGCTGTATCATCATGTAGCATGTATCATGATGAAAAATAAGAAATCAACTTCTTTCTTTCTGTACTACCCCATAGCAACTATCCATAAATAAGATATTACCTTTAAAATTAACTTTTCATAAATCTCACCTTCATTAACAATTCTATTTGCACTTTTTTCTCAGTATTATCTGCTCATATCATGATTTTGATTTCCCTGTACAAATTAACAGTAGAAATTTCACTTTCTCAAGCCAAAAATTTTCATTAAAGTATAGATAGAAATCATACATATATATATATACACACACACACACACACACACATAGAGGTCTGATCTTTTTTTCTGAACTGGCTAGTCATGGTTATTTCTATAGTAAAATATTAAATAATAAACAGTAATAAATACCATTAGATCATTGGTTGCTTTAAGGTAGAAAGTCTATGATTTCCCCTTTGATAATTAGCTCTACATATCCAATTGTGGGAATTCACACTGAAGTCAATGAGGGTCACTAAAATTTTTATTAATTAAGTAACTTAATTAATCAGGCATTGCAGTAATTTCTTCTCTTAAATGACAACAGATTCCTAATATATTTGGTTGGTTTATCTGTCCCCTTGGTTACTTCGAGTTACAGTCATTATTTTACAAATTAAATTTTCATTCTCAATCTTTGCATTTATGAAAGCATCTTTTATTATGGAGGATGGCAAAGCATGTTATAAACTGTTTCTTATCTGAAGCAAAGTGGAGATCACAGGGGTATTTTATCACAAATTATGAGATGGGAAATAAGCTAAAAAATGCCAAGTATTGAGATGCTATCCTATAACTGGATTTTTTTTACATCCCTTCTGCCATACAGAATGAATAGCAAGGAATCTTAACTCTTTTAGGGAGAGGAGTTGAATGTGAGGCCCTTTAAAAAGACCAGTTCAGCATAACCAATATAAAGTGATATGAGACAAAAAGAGATTTTAACAAAACAGCAGAGGAGATGAAGCTTAAAACACATTTCTCAGAATTCTCCTCCTTGTATAGCTCTAGATTAGTTTTCACCACAGGAGACATTTGTATGCAATTTAGAAGACAGAAGTGAAGAAATAGTCATACGTTTTTATACTTTAAAGCTTGATACAGAGCATCAGGCACTGTAGCAGCTCAGCAATGAACTAGGGCAGTAATTCCTGAAGCTCCCACCTAATCCTCCCCTTCAGTTTATTTTATTATTGGGTTAAGGATATGTGTAACTTACAGTGAAGGACATAACCTTTCCCTCCAGGTAACCAATCACTGCACCAAGGTTAGAGATGGTGACAGACAGACATAGGTCCCAATTGTTGTCATGAGCTCTAGTTATTGACTTTCCACATCCTGGTTTTCTTTTGGAATAGCACTCTGGATGACCAAAACAGCTTCAGAATCAACACAAGACAGAGGGTACACAGCCTACTCTAATAGGTCAGTGCCACAATTGCATAAGGTTTAACTCTTAAAGTAAATCATTCAATACTGCTTGATGAGCTGTAGGTATTCTGCTTCTCTGACTAAACCCTGACTAATTACAAGGGTCTGCAAGAAACTTTGTAGAGGTAATAAGTCAATTGTACCAATGGCCCTAATTATTCATGCTTTTTTTCCTGTAACTATACAGTCCCTCCATGCTCTGATTTTGGGTTCAGTCATGTGACACTTTAACCACTGAGATATTAGCAATATCCAAGCTCAAAAAGTATATGCTCATTTTTCCTTGTCATCTTCCACAGTTGAGACTGTTTGCTCTTAGATACCCCACTGAAGGGATCTGGGCTGCTGAAGGGATGGGAGATATTAAAAACCACTCTAAGCCTAGTCTCCCTTAGCTGGCTAATTGTTCATGACATGATCAGGCCCCTGTGAGATGAGCCAAACCTAGCCAAGATTAGCAGAGCAATATGGCTCTATCTTCATGAGCAATGTTTAAAATGTTAATTATTGAAGGAGTTTGGAATGCTTTGTAACACAACAATAGTTAACTAATGCAGTAAGCATAGATCAACTTACTGCAAAGAAATATTTTCCATATTTGGGGGCTGGAGAACAGGGAGGAAACTAGCACTTACCGACTATTCACTATTTATGCCTTTCCATGTTTTAAATATATGCTATTATATTTAACACAATAATAGCAACATAAAAGAGATACTCTTTCCCATTTCATAAAGAAGAGACAGGCAACAAGTTCTGCTGATTATCTAAATGCAATAAAATATAATGCCAAATAAAATGAAAAGAACACAAACGAGGAGACATTTAATCTTTAGAAGATGATGAGGAATGTTGCAATTACCTGTCTGAATTTCATCATTGGTGGAATGTCCAAAGCTACAAAACAGTAGACAAAATAATGAGAACACACTCTCTGGGACAACACAGAGAAGTTAAAGGAAGAATCTTTTGTCTCAGCCTTGTTTTGGCCCTGCTCTCAGCCTCACTTCTAACTCATTTTACAACTAGTTTGATAAATTCAGGACCAGCACTTAAGCCACGATCAATACTGTGACTTCCAACATTTCAAACTTATAGAGGAGAAACTAAGACTCAAAGGGACTGAGTCATTTTTTAAAAGTTAATGCAAAGCAACACTTTGTATTAACATAGGGTCATTTTTCCAAAGAGCTCCAAGCATTTGATATTCTACAAATCTGATTCAGTATTCTTGAAATGCAGAACTGAGAGATGACACAGCTGAAACAGAAAACAGTGAAGTGGCTAAATCTTTGTCTTTAAGATAATCTTTAAATGGTAAATGAAATCACCTGAATGAGGTGAAAGACTGAAAATAGAACCAAGACAGTAGTGTGGAGGGAAGGGAAGGGTTGACCACATTTCAGATTTTTAAAGTGTTTAACTCCCCTTCCCAGCTATTTTCTATTAAATTAAATAAAATGAAAATAAAATATAATGGTTTTGTAGGAAAATCTCAGAAGTGGCTCCCAGTACTGCTCTGTTAAATTGTTAGGTGAAACCTGGACTTAGAGGTACAGTACCACTGTATATGTATTAGGACCACCATGGGCAGAGGACAAGTTACTGGTGGTGCACACATCACATAGATGTCATCCATATGTTACTCTCAGATTTCTGTTTCTATTCAGTTTTATTCCCTACAGAAAAAGATATTCATATTCATAAGTGGTTATTTTCTAGATAAAATGAGAAATATAGCTACAACAGTGAAATGGGAAATTAAAAAACCAAAACAGAAAAGATGGCTTTTCCTTATCTTTTCCTGGGTAGGGACCACCTTCAGGTCCTGCTGATAATGGCTGTGTGGCCTACTTAGTGAAATTCACTTGAAAAACCAGACATCTGAACCTATTTTAATCAGAAATTAGAAACTAAAACTGAAACTGAAATTAGAACTGAGTGACATTTTAATTCTTTAATGGCTTATTTGTTGTTCTTTTTTAGTCTGCACAAGCCCATACAAAAATAAAATCTTATTTGTGATTTTATTCAACATAACTTGTATCTTTTCCACACAGTCCACATAGAAAAGTATATAAATCTATGGCCAGCAAATGTTTGCTATTCCATTACTATGGTATTTAGGAGAACACCAATACCAGATACTCAAAACTCTCAGTTGGAAATAAATACACTTTTTTTCCCCTTATTTTAGCAAAAAAAATTTTATAAATTCATTTCACATAAAAAGAACTAGCTCAATATAATGAAAGACTGAAGAATGTTGTAAAATAGAAGGATACAGAAAAGTGGAATTGAGTTATAGCCATTCTTAAAATATTTGTTCAGAAATTTCATATTATGTAAGTCTTTGCTCATTTCTAAGATACACACAAAAAATGTTTGGACAAATAACTATTGAAAGGTTATCCTGTCTCCATTTTTACCAACAATCACTGAACATTCTTAAAACACTTCTGTTCCTCACCTATAGATATTACGACCCAAACCTCAAAATGACAACTGCCCCGCATCTAGTAGATAATTATTAATTATCTAGAAAATTTGGGAGGTTTAAGCATCATCTCTTATCACCGCATCATCTAAAGATATCACCTCTAGCAGCAGATTACAGGAAACAGAACATTTTTTTTCTCTTTGGTTGCTGAGTAGCTGAGTCAGGCCATATGAAGTCAATTGTTGCTATGACAATGTATGAAACAGGGAGAAGATAATATGTTTGACTACAGATAATTCATTTACCTATAATGATCCTTTTTTGTTTGATATGATCCATATGCTTACTTCGAAGAGAGAGTCATGCATACTTTACCATATATCCATTTTAATTATATTTATGAAACAGGTACCTATCGTTTTTACTTAAGTAAAAGCATCAGATGATCTACTTGTACTCCATGAGATATTTTTTTCACCTCTTCAATTATTTTGCTTTCTGGTTAAAAGTGGCATGGGTAAATAATACATCTTTATGTCTTCTCTTTCTCCTGTCACAATGTGAAGTAAACCCATATGTTAAGAATGTAAATAAGTTTTTACTATGGCATATTGTAATAAACATTTTACTATTCAATAGTTACAGAAAGTTGAAACACAGTGATATAAGCCAGGCAATGTAAAAGCAACACAAACTCAGGATTCCCAATTGTTATAATTCAACCATACGAATTTGTCCTACATTGAAATCATGCATACAAATACCTGTACACACAGAAATTTATTTTCAATCAAATTTTCAGAAACTATCTGTAGCTATTTTTCACATTTATGACTGCAAGTCATCAGTTTACCTCGTAGATAATTATTTCCCTCTCCACTCATATAGCTGATTTTATTATAGGAGGTACCATGTTGTGTGCTATGTTTACTGGTCAATTCAAAAATTTACAAAGTTAATGTTTGGAAAAATATATCCACAGTCCTTAGGATTTCACAATGAGGCATATACCTCTAAATATCAAAGATTTAATTCTCTACTTAGCTTAGAAACTCACAGACCAGAAAAACATTCTCAGAAGTGATGCTAGCAGCTGACCAAATCACTTTGGGAAAAGAAAAAAAAAAAAAACCCTGTTTAGCGTAGCATAACATAGGAAAGGAAACAAGAAATTTGGATTTTGAATTCTGGATTTGCTAATTATTTACCCCGTTGAATTAGGAAAAAATATTTAGTTTCTAAAACCAGTAGTTTTCTCATCAGTTTAGAGATAATTGCAATTACATGAATAAAAGCACACTAGTATGATGACCAATTATTAAAATTGGTTAAAACAAAATAAAAAATTAGGAAAATGTGGAAGACTGATATGCTATTTTTAAATGCCAGATTTACCAACTTCGCCTTTAATAAAAGAGAAGAAACCTTGAGAGAATTTTAGACCTCATGACAACAATCTCAGGGAACCTAACGAGAAGAGCATCTCGAAAGCAATTCAGGTTGGTATCATTTGAATAAATATGACTTCAGAATTAGAAATATATCTGTCAATCACTCTCAACCCTATGTTAATTCAGCAGTAAACAAGTAAGCATAGCCCAAGCAGTATTTGTCAAATAGTTAAATCAATATGACTCTTTTCAAAGATTAAAAAATAGTACTGGCATAGGTGTCATTTACTGCCTCCTATATAATTGTAAGAGAAAAGGATGTAAGTATTTTGAAGTTGAAAAACTAACATTTGACGAAATGCCACAAATATCTGAACGCTATGGTGAAAATGGAAGACCAAATGATCATATATGTTTATCTTTCATCTTTCCCCAATCACACTAACATAATAGAAGATATACAATAAAAATCTATAGGAAAACAAAGAACAATGCCATGAGTGGAAGAGAAATGTTGAGAACTTCATGATAATATGAAGGGAGGGAAATTTTATCAACAGTTGACTCCAACAGAGATGATAATCCTCAACATAAAATGATGGAGGACAGAGGACAAATACGGTAAGTGAAAAAAGTCAGAGACAGAAAGACAAATACTACATAATATTACAGACAGACATTGTTTTATTTGTACTTCACTTTGTTGCTCTGATATTTGTCTATGGTTCCTGGCTCATAACTCCACAACTCCTTTAGTTCTTGTTAAAATGTTGGGACCCTTAAGGCTTCAGAAGTTCTCAGAAAATAGAATCTCTCTCTTTCTCTTTCTCTCTCTCTCTGACCTTCTCCTATCCTTCTTTCATTTGCTCCTTTTTCTCCCCAAAGCAGGCAACTTCCCTACCTTTTTCTTCTTGGAGCTGGCAATAAAGAAATTCTCTGACCTACCTAGTCCGATTTGTAGGTCATAAGACTCTAATTTAAGAAGTCCTGCCCTATACCCTGGAGGAAGGAATGCTGCAGAGAGAGGACAAGAAAAATATGGACAGAAAGATTTTGCTGGGTTTCTCCACTCAGTCTATTAGTATTAGATCATACCCTTTTTGTTTTGTCACATGTCTACACAGTTGGCCATGCTTCATGCCTATACAATGAAGTTTCCAGAAAAGGCTGAAGAGGATGAAATATGGAAGAGCTTCTGGGTAGCTGAACATCTGCAGTTCCTGGAGGGAACCTCTTCCCACATGCCTGTGCATCCCTTCTTCTGTATCCTTTGTAATATCTTTACAATAAATTGGTAAGCATGTTTCCCCGGGTTCTCTGAGTCACTCTCACAAATTAAACCCAAGGAGTGAGCTGTGGGATCCCTAATTTATAGACAGTCAGCCAGAAGCACAGGTCAAAAAACCTGGGGCTTGCAATTGGTATCAGGAGTAGGGATCAGGTTTGGGGATGGAGTGCTCAAGTTGTGGGATCAGACACCATCTCCAGGTAGTGTCAGAACAGAATTGCATTACAGGACACTCAGTTGGTGTCTACTGCAGAATTGATTGCTTGGTGCATAAGGAAAGAAACCCACACACTGGGTCACAGAAATCTTCAGTGTTGATTGATGTGGTATGACAGCAGAGGAAAATCAGTTTGTGTTTTTCCACATAATTGTGCTTCACAAATATTGAATTTCTTACAAGTTGAAAGTTTGTGGCAACTCTACATGGAGCAAGTCTATGGTGCCATTTTTCCAACAGCATGTGCTCACTTCACATCTCTGTGTCACATTTTTGTAATTCTCACAATATGCCAAACTTTTTCATTATTATTATAATATCTGTTACAGTGATTGTGATCAGTGATCTTTGGTTTTACTATTGTAACTCTTTGGAGAAGCTACTAACAGTGCCCATATAACACACTGCATGTAGCTGATAAATCTTGTGTGTGTTCTGACTTCCCTACAGACCAACAGTTCCTCCATCTCTCTCTCTCTGTTCTTGGGCCTCCCTCCCTGAGTCACAATAATATTGAAATTAGGCCAATTAATAGCCGTACAATGGTCTCTAAGTGTTCAAGTTAAATGAAGAGTTGTATGTTCCTTCCTTTAAATAAAAAACTAGAAAGGATTAAGCTTAGTGAGAAAGGCATGCCAAAAGCTGAAATAGGCCAACAGCTAGGCCTCTTCTGTGCAACAATAATCCAAGTGGTGAAGGCAAAAAAAAAAAAGTTTCAAAGGAAATTAAAAGAAACTCCAGTGAACAGATAAGTAATACAAATATAAAACAACTTTATTGATAATATTGGAGAAAGTTTTAATGGTCTGGATAGAAAACCATATACAGTCATAACACTGTATTAAGCCAAAGCCTAATTGAGAGCAAGGCCCTAACTCTCTTCAATTCTATGAAGCCTGAGAGAGGTGAGGAAGCAGTGGAAGAAAAGTTTCAAGCTAGCAGAGGTTGGTTCCTGAGATTTATGGAAAATAGCTATCTCTACAGTATAAAAGTGCAAGGTGAAGCAGCAAGTACTAATGTTGAAGCTGCAGCAGGTTATCTAAAATATCTACCTAAGATCACCGATGAAAGAAACAACATATTTTCAATGTAGGTAAAACAGCCTTCTATTGGAAGAAGATAACCATCTAGGACTCAGCTAGAGAAATGCCTGGCTTCAAATCTTCAAAGGACAGGCCGTGCTGGGGGCTGATGCAGCTGGTGACTTTAAATGGAAACCAATGCACACTGACCATTCTGAAAATTCCAGGGCCCTTAAGAATGATGCTAAATCTACTCTGCATGTGCTCTATAAAAGGAACAACAAAGTCTGGATGACAGAACATTTGTATACAGCATGTTTTACTGAATATTTTAAGCCCACTGCTGAGGCATATTGCTCAGAACATGACTGCTCATTGATAATGCACCTAGTCGCCCCATAGCTCTGATGAAGATTACTGTTATTTTCATATGTGTTAACTCAATATCCATTCTGCTGTAGCTCATGGATCAAGGAGTAATGTTGACTTTCAAGTTGTATTATTTCAGAAAAACATTTATTAAGGTTATAGCTGCCATAGGTAGTGATTCCTCTAATGGATCTGGGAAAGGAAATTGAAAACCTTCTGAAAAGGAATCACCACTCTAAATTACATTAAAAACATTTGTGATACATGGGAGGTCAAAATAGCAACATTAACGGAGTTTGGAAGAAGTTATTCCAACCCTTATTAATGAGTTAATTAATAAACCATTATCATTCTGTTTCTACCACATATGCAGTAGAATTATAAATAGACCTAGAATTAGAAGTAGAGACTGAAGATATGACAGAATTGATACAATCTCATGATAAAACTTTAATGGATGATGAGTTACTTCTTATGGATGAGCAAAGAAAGTGGTTTCTTGAGATGGAAACTACTCGTGGAGAAGATGCTGTGAAAATTGTTGAAATGACAACAAGGGGTTAGAATATTACATAAAATTAATTGGTAATCAGCAGTTTGAGAGGATTGACTCCATTTTTGACAGAAGTTCTACTGTGTATGAAATGCTATCAAACAGTTTTACAGGCTACAAATAAGTATTTCTTAAAAGGAATAGTCAATTGAGGTAATAAACTTTACGTTGTCTTATTTTAAAAATAGCCACAGCCACCCCAACGCTAAGCAACTACCACTCCGATCAATCAGCAGCCATCACCATTGAGGCAACACCCTCCACGAGCAAAAAGATTATGACTCACTGAAGGCACTGATGCTCATTAGCGTTTTGTAGCAATAAAGTTTTTTAAATTACGGTATGCACATTTTTTAGACATAATGCTATTGCAAAATAAACTAAAGTAAACTAAAATATACTAAAATAAATAAACTAAAATATAGTGTAAATACAGCTTTTATATGCAAGGGAAAACTACAATCACTTTATCGTGATATTCGCTTTGTTGTAGTGGTCTGGAACTGAACCCACAATAGGTATGCCCGCACTTATATGTGGAATCTAAAAAAGCTGAACTTGTGAAAATAGAGTAGAATGGTGGTTACCAGGGCTGCATGAGTGGGGGAAATGGGAAGTTGTTGGTCAAAGGATAGAAACTTTCAGTTTCTGGTCAAAGGATAGAAACTTTCAGTTTCTGGAGGCTTAATGTACAGTGTGGTGACTATAGTTAATAATATATTGTATACTTGGCATTTGCTAAGAGAGTAGGCCTTGATTGTTCTCATCATACACAATGCGTAACTATGTGAGATGATGGATATGATAACTAGCTTGCGATGAATACTTCACAATGTATATTTATATTATGTAAATCTAATTATCACATTGTACAACCTAAATATATACAATTTTTATTTGTCAATCATACTTCAATGAAGCTGGAGAAAAAGATAAAAGGAAAGGGCAAATGCTACAAAAAATAATAAAAAACAGGACCACTAAAAACAGAAACCTGGAATTATCCCAGTCAGATGCAGCAGAGGATGGAAGCCAGAATTGGAAGGTCAGTGAGAAAACTGATTAACAATCTGCAGAACAGCTGCAACAATTCCCTACTTTCAGTGCTGCAGGCTCTGATGTTCTCCATGCAGCTAAATTCACAAGAAAAGTTTGGGGACTAATAATGAATCTGCTATTGGATATTCCCAACGTAAGTATCCCCTGGAGCTAAGGGGTATCTCAAATTGAGAAAGCTAATTATCTCATACTCAAAGAGAAAGACAGGCTGATCACATGTTCCCATGCTGTACTTCCACATAAGCTCAAAATTCTATCAGAATTTGAATTTTCTGCTAGGGAAACAGGGAATATTCACTGGTGATGAATAAAAACATATTCTAGAAAAACATACCACTCTTATAAGAATCTTGCACTGTAAACAGATAACTAAGATTTTCCATGAAACACTTAAGACAACAGCATAAAAGAAACACATTGGAATGAAAACAAGACCAAAACTAACTTTCAAAAAAGAGAATACAGGTAGGAAAACACAAACATTTTAAAATAATTACAATTAGTGTCCTCAGGAATATAGGTAAAACAAGAGCAGGCTGTTATGAAAGAAAAGTTACCGGAGATTAAAGATGGTATTCCATAAAAGAGAATAATAATGAATCCAAAGGATAAGTGGTAAGATTAACTCAGCTGAAGACAAAAGGACAGTACTAGGAATCTAGAGATATTTTCAAAATTCTACTCAAAAACACAGACATGATTGCTTTGAAAGCAGTTAAGAAGAATGGATGATATACACAGGAAATACAATCCAATGCCAATTCAAAAGGAAAGAAGAAAAAGGGAAAAGTTCTCACCTTCATGAATCTAGTCCTATATTTTTTCCTGCTACAAGATAATTAATCATGGAGGTGTCTATGTCTTTCAGAGAAAACGCACTTGCCTCTCTCACATATAAATATACCTTCAAGATGTGATCCGATCCCCTGACTTAATCACATTAAGCAACAGTATATTTTCCTAAATCTGGCTTATTTCAAGAATGCAATCTATTCATATTTATTGCTATCACTATTACATTGGTTTTATTTCAGCCATATTAGTGAATTAAACATAGCTGTATATAAAATAGAGACAAAAGACATATAATGATGGAAATATACTAGAAGTTTATGCATCTTGCGCTAATGGTTTGAATGTGTGTCCCCTCCAAAATTCATGTTGAAACTTAATCCTCACTGTAGTGATAGTAAGAGGTGGAGACTTTGGGCAAGTAATTAAATGATGAGGGCTCTTCCCTTAAGAAAGGATTCATCCCTTATAAAATAGCCTTTTGAGAGTTTTCCCCTTTCTGCTCTTCCATCTTCCACCATGTGGGGATAGAGCATTCCTCCCTTCTGGCGGATGTAGCAACAAGACACCATCTTAGAAGCAGAGAATGGAACTCCCCAGACACCAGTGTCAGTGCCTTGATCTTGGACTTACCAGCTTCCATAACTGTGAGAAAATAAGTTTCTAGCATTTATAAATTAACTAATTGTGGTATTTTGTTATAGCAGTACAAATGAACCAAGACATTATGTAATAGTCTAGAGTGGTACAGAGTAGCAAGGAGCAGAAGGCTGCTCCATACAATCATTGAAGGACTCACATGAATGGAGGCCACCTTCAGTGAATCAAGTCCAAGTTCATGATAGTCATCTTCACCCAGTCTGAGGAAACAAAAAGTATCCAGGAGTTGCCATGAGGGAACTTTAGAGATCAGTCCTGGAAATGACACATACCACTATTTCTCATGCCCTCATGGCTAGAAGTCACATGACTACAGCTAATAGCACAAAAAGATAGGCCTAGATTTTGGTTAGATTCTAGCACAGCCATCTTGTTTTTTAATGTCTTCATATTTTGTTTCTTTTATTGCTGTTGTTGTTGTTGTTTGCAGTTTTTTGTTTGTTTGTTTTGAGGGAGGTTGTTTTAACTTTTAAGTTCAGGGATACAAGTGCAAGTTTGTTACATAGGTAAACTTGTGTCATGGGGGTTTGATATACAAATTATTTCATCACTCAAGTATTAAGCCTAGTATTCATTAATTGTTTTTCCTGACCCTCTCTCTCCTCCAACTCTCTGCCTTCCAAAAGTCCCCAGGGTGTGTTGTTCCCCTCTATGTGTCCATATGTTCTCATCATTTAGCTCCCACTTATAAGTGAGAACATGTGGTATTTGGTTTTCTGTTCCTGTGTTAGTTTGCTACGGATAATGGCCTCCAGCTCCATCTATGTCCCTGCAAAGAAAATGATCTCATTATTTTTTATTGCTGCATAGTATTTCATGTGTATATGTAACACATTTTCTTTGTCCAATCTATTATTGATGGGCATTTAGGTTGATTTCATGTCTTTTCTATTGTGAATAGTGCTGCAATGAACATACCTGTGCATGTGTCTTTATAATTGAAAAATTTATATTCCTTTGGGTATATATCCATTAATGGGATTGCTGGGTCAAATGGAATTTCTGTCTTTAGGTCTTTGAGGAACTACCACACTGTCTTCCACAATGGCTGAACTAATTTACACTCCCACCAACAGTGTAAAAGCATTCCTTTGTCTCCACTACCTCAACAGCATCTGTTATTTTTTGACTTTTTAATAACAGCCATTCTGACTGGTGTCAGATGGTATCTCATTGTGGTTTTGATTTGCATTTCTCTAATTATTGGTGAATTTGAGCTTTTTTTCATGATTGCTGGCCATAAATATGTGTTCTTTTCAGACATGTCTGTTCATGTATTTGCCCACTTTTTAATGAGGTTGTTTTTTTTTTTTCTTGTAAATTTGTTTCAGTTCCTTATAGATGCTGGATAATAGACCTTTATCAGATGTATAGTTTGCAAAATTTCTCTCCCATTCTGTCAGTTGTCTATTTACTCCGTTGACAGTTTCTTCTGTTGTGCAGAAGCTTTTTAGTTTAATTAGATCCCATTTGCCAATTTTTGCCTTTGCTGCAATAGCTTTTGGCATCTTCATCATGGTATCTTTGCCGGTGTCTATATCCTTAATGGTATTGCCTAGGTTGTCTTCCAGGATTTGTATAGTTTGGGGTTTTACATTTGTTGTTAATCCATCTTAAAACAGACATATAGACCAATAGAACAGAATAGAGAACCCAGAAATAAGACCACACACCTACAATTATCTGACCTTCAACAAATCTGACAAAAACAAGCAATGAGGAAAGGATTCCCCATTCAATAAATGGTGCTGGGACAACTGGCTAGCCATATGCAGGGCACATTTTGTTTCTTTTTTCTTTACTATTACGTACATTCATCATATATTATTTGCTTTTTATCTTGTACTACATTAGATATTTCTACTTTATTTCAATTCTACTAATGATTATACTCAAATTTATAGCAAACATATGAAAATGTAGTTTCATATTAATATTAAAAAATAATGTGAGGCCAGCATCATCCTGATACCAAAGCCTGGTGGAGACATAACAAAAAAAGAGAATTTTAGACCAATATCCTTGATGAACATTGATGCAAAAATCCTCAATAAAATACTGGCAAACTGAATCCAGTAGCACATCAAAAAGCTTATCCACCAAGATCAAGTGGGCTTCATCCCCAGGATGCAAGGTGGGTTCAACATATGCAAATCAATAAATGTAATCCAGCATATAAACAGAACCAAAGACAAAAACCACATGATTATCTCAATAGATGCAGAAAAGGCCTTTGACAAAATCCAACAACCCTTCATGCTAAAAACTCTCAATAAATTAGGTATTGGTGAGACGTATCTCAAAATAATAAGAGCTATCTATAACAAACCCACAGCCAATATCATACTGAATGGGCAAAAACCGGAAGCATTCCCTTTGAAAACTGGCACAAGACAGGGATGCCCTCTCTCACCACTCCTATTCAACATAGTGTTGGAAGTTCTGGCCAGGGCAATCAGACAGGAGAAGGAAATAAAGGGTATTCAATTAGGAAAAGAGGAAGTCAAATTATCCCTGTTTGCAGATGACATGATTGTATACCTAGAAAACCCCATCGTCTCAGCCCAAAATCTCCTCAAGCTGATAAGCAACTTCAGCAAAGTCTCAGGATACAAAATCAATGTACAAAAATCACAAGCATTCTTATACACCAACAGACAAACAGAGAGCCAAATCATGAGTGAACTCCCATTCACAATTGCTTCAAAGAGAATAAAATACCTAGGAATCCAACTTACAAGGGATGTGAAGGACCTCTTCAAGGAGGACTACAAACCACTGCTCAATGAAATAAAAGAGGATACAAACAAATGGAAGAACATTCCATGCTCATGGCTTGGAAGAATCAATATTGTGAAAATGGCCATACTGCCCAAGGTAATTTATAGATTCAATGCCATCCCCATCAAGCTACCAATGACTTTCTTCACAGAATTGGAAAAAACTACTTTAAAGTTCATATGGAACCAAAAAAGAGCCCACATCGCCAAGTCAATCCTAAGGCAAAAGAACAAAGCTGGAGGCATCACGCTACCTGACTTCAAGCTATACTACAAGGCAACAGTAATCAAAACAGCATGGTATTGGTACCAAAACAGAGATATAGATCAATAGAACAGAACAGAGCCATCAGAAATAATGCCACATATCTACAACCATCTGATCTTTGACAAACTTGACAAAAACAAGAAATGGGGAAAGGATTCCCTATTTAATAAATGGTGCTGGGAAAACTGGCTAGTCATATGTAGAAAGCTGAAACTGGATCCCTTCCTTACACCTTATATAAAAATTAATTCAAGATGGATTAAAGACCATAAAAACCCTAGAAGAAAACCTAGGCAATACCATTCAGCACATAGGCATGGGCGAGGACTTCAGGTCTAAAACACCAAAAGCAATGGCAACAAAAGCCAAAATTGACAAATGGGATCTAATTAAACTAAAGAGCTTCTGCACAGCAAAAGAAACTACCATCAGAGTGAACAGGCAACTACAAAATGGGAGAAAATTTTCACAACCTACTTATCTGACGAAGGGCTAATATCCAGAATCTACAATGAACTCAAACAAATTTACAAGAAAAAAACAAACAACCCCATCAAAAAGTGGGCGAAGGATAGGAAAAGACACTTCTCAAAAGAACACAATTATGCAGCCAAAAAACACATGAAAAAATGCTCATCATCACTGGCCATTAGAGAAATGCAAATTAAAACCACAATGAGATACCATCGCACACCAGTTAGAATGGCGATCATTAAAATGTCAGGAAACAACAGGTGCTGGAGAGGATGTGGAGAAATAGGAACACTTTTACACTGTTGGTGGGACTGTAAACTAGTTCAACCATTGGGGAAGTCAGTGTGGCCATTCCTCAGGGATCTACAACTAGAAATACCATTTGACCCAGCCATCCCATTACTGGGTATATACCCAAAGGACTATAAATCATGCTGCTATAAAGACACAGGCACACGTATGTTTGTTGCGGCACTATTCACAATAGCAAAGACTTGGAACCAACCCAAATGTTCAACAACGATAGACTGGATTAAGAAAATGTGGCACATATACACCATGGAATACTATGCAGCCATAAAAAATGATCAGTTCATGTCCTTTGTAGGGACATGGATGAAACTGGAAACCAACATTCTCAGTAAACTATCGCAAGGACAAAAAACCAAACACCCCATGTTCTCACTCATAGGTGGGAACTGAACAATGAGAACACATGGACAAAGGAAGGGGAACATCACACTCCGGGGACTGTTGTGGGGTGGGGGGAGGGGGGAGGGATAGCATTAGGAGATATACCTAATGCTAAATGACGAGTTAATGGGTGCAGCACACCAACATGGCACAGGTATACATACGTAACAAACCTGCACATTGTGCACACGTACCCTAAAACTTAAAGTATAATAATAATTTTAAAAAGTATTAAAAAGTAATGTGAACATACAGCCCTTTTACATTTGTAACAAGACTATTAGCAGACATTTAATTATTTTATCCTCCTCTCAATTTTCTTTTAACTTCTCAATTTTCTAGCTTTAAATTATTATTAAATAATTATCTCTATTGTTAAATCCCTAACAATTGAACTTAATTTCATAGCTCAGGGTTTATTATTTCTTATATCTTATTTTTCACAAACTATCACAGTCTTCTGTTTGCTACAGTACGTTTATAAGTAATTTAATTTTCAGCATGACTAGTGGGTGATACATTTCTAGATGGCTATATGTTCAAAAATGTCTATTTTTTCCTCATATAGGTAGGATATTTGTACTGTCTTTGTCATACTAAATCCAAAATTCTTTCTCTGAAATGAGGGTATCAGAGCAGTCATAGAGGCAAAATGCCAGCTGAGAATTGCCCCAGCAGAGTAGAAAACTCATGGGCTCCCCAGTAGTGGAGACAGCCCCATGTCAATGATGCACTGGGAAAATGAGGACCTGTTGAGACATACATAAGTTTTTTCCTGTGATATATGCTTAGAAATGACTAAAAAAAAAAATTCATGTGCTAATATCACATATGTAATCCAATAATGGGGTTTGTGCCTTCTTTGTTTGCCTTTAAAATGGAAATATAAGCTCTTTGTTTTGTTTTGTTTTTTGAGACGGAGTCTCTCTGTCACCCAGGCTGCAGTGCAGTGATGCCATCTCGGTTCACTGCAAGCTCCACCTCCCGGGTTCACGCCATTCTGCTGCCTCAGCCTCCCGAGTAGCTGGGACTACAGGTGCCCGCCAGCACGCCCGGCCAATTTTTTGTATTTTTAGTAGAGACGGGGTTTCACCGTGGTTTCGATCTCCTGACCTCGTGATCCGCCCTCCTCGGCCTCCCAAAGTGCTGGGATTACAAGCGTGAGCCACCGCGCCCAGCCATAAGCTCATTTTTTAAATCATAAACAGCGAAAAGCATAGAGTATATTTTAAATAATTATAATACGATAATGACAACCATTCATAATCTTTATTGAGCAGCTACTACCTGTGAGATCCTGCAGGAGGGCTTTCACAAACACTATTTCTAAGATAACAATTCAGCAAGGTCTGATGATTACTTCTATTTTACATGTGAGAAAACAGACCTATTGAGATTCTCTTGCTCAAAGTCACACTAGTAAATGGGATTCTAAACTAGTTCTATCTAACTCAAAATCAGTGCGTTTTCCTATAGATTACTTGCCTTACTTTAAATCTAAGATATTATTTTAATTTTACCTCTTTTAAAACAGATTTTAACTGCTTTATAAGTTCACTGTTCAATGTGCTGATAACATTCTGAGTACTTAAAATGCAGCTCATCTGAATGTATTGGAAATGTAAAATACACAAGGGATATAAAATGCAATATTGTAAAAGAATGTAAAATGTCTCATAACTAAATATACTGATTACTTGTTGAAATTATAATATTTGTGATATATTGGTATAAATTAAATATATTATTAAAATCATCTTACTAGTTTATTTTTACTTTTTTAAATACTGTTACTAGAAAATTTAAAATTATATATATGGCTCACATTGTATTTCTATATGATAATGCTGCTCTATAAAGAGCTAAATTAAAAAAACATATGGATTAACTACTGGACAACCTAGTTGGTTAATAGCTATGGTAATTTAATGATTAATCCATTTATTCATTAATTCTCTTAACAAATATTTATCAAGAACCCACTTGTGGCTACGTCTTGTTTGAGGTCTTGAAAATGTATCAGGCACTTTGGGAGGCCGAGGCGGGCGGATCACAAGGTCAGGAGATCGAGACCATGGTGAAACCCCGTCTCTACTAAAAAAAAAAATACAAAAAATTAGCCGGGCGTGGTGGCGGGCGCCTGTAGTCCCAGCTACTAGGAGAGGCTGAGGCAGGAGAATGGCGTGAACCCGGGAGGCGCAGCTTGCAGTGAGCCGAGATTGCACCACTGCACTCCAGCCTGGGCGACAGAGGGAGACCCCGTCTCAAAAAAATAAAAGAAAAAAAAGAAAATATATCAGGAGAGAAAAGCAAGAAAAAAAAAAAAAAGAGCTCTGACCTTACGGAGTTTACATTCAAGCTGCAAGTTAGTTCTGCCAATGGGTTCTTACTATTCCTTTCTCATCTGCTAAAATATGGTCCAACATCATCTTTTCTATGATTCCTGAAATTAAGAGTTCTAAAACTTAAAGTCATGAATTAATTCAGAATAGAACATATAGGTAAAATAGGTACATGGACTAGAAATATGGCTAAAAATATTTGCCAAAGAATCAGGCAATTTATCTTATATTAGCCAAACTGCAGTTACTAAACCTTGTTCTTTCAATGGTTTAGTAAGCCAGTGGCTTTAAAGGGGTGCTGCTGTGCAGTGAAGATCTCTTTTTTTTTTCTTAGGCAAACAATTACTCTACATCATTTCAGAAATGTCTCAATGTTAAAACCTCTTAGGCTGCTTAATAATTACTTATTAGGTACAGATTATAAAAGACATTTTCCTTCTGGGCAAACCAGAATAAAGGTTGACAACCCTATGAAAGAATATTTGATTGATTATCTCAAAATCCTTACATATGGACAGGCTTCCAGCTTTTTCTTTTTCTTCTTTTTGTTTTAACCAATATATTTCAGGCACTGTGCTGGTGTGCTTGTTTTCATATGCTATTGCAATTTTTCCACCTAACTAGTGAGAAAATTGATGGTCCCAGAAGTTAAACATAGTATCCTAATTTTACATGACGATAAGCACAGATATAGAATTCAAAACTACATTTGCATGTTTCTTGCCTTGTTTAATTTTTTCTTTTCTTTCTAACCCTAACCCCAACCCTTTCTCTGTGTTGAGTATTCCATGTTTGTTTGCTTGGTTTAAGCTAATTCCAAAAGTTTCACATATTCGTGGTGGTATAATCTGTTTCACTACTTACTATTCATTTAACTCCCCTCTTCTTTAATTTCTATATATTTTGACCCTGACAATCTCCTAGTCTGCAGGTTCAAATCCATCTAATTACTCTTTTCATCTCCAAACACCTGAAACATTCTTCTACCTCTCTTTCATTTTCAGTATCTCTTACAGGCATGACAATGCCCCAAATTATCTCTTTCATTCCAACATTCTTCAAACTACTATTATAACCTCTCTCTCAGACTCAGGCTTCAAAAGTACCTACTTCTCCCCTTTTTCTGTCTCCCATCTCAGCTTTTATTATGTAGATCAATTTAACCTCTTTCTATTTCCCTATTTTTCAGGACAGAGATTCTGCAGGACTTAGGAGAAGTCCAGAAAGATGACCCAGTGATAAAGAATCTCTTCTGTCCAAGAAAGCTCATGAAATGAAAAGAGAAAAGGGCTAAAATTTTAACCACTTGTAATCCAAAACCTTATCTTACATCTGTCAAGGGACATTAGATAACACCAGGACCACCATGGCTACTTCAGTCCTTTTCCTAAACCATAAGTTTGTAACTGGTAATCTAAGACCTGTCAATTAACCATCTGTGTGCCTGGATTTTTGTATCAAAACTCCACTCCCCAGTAAGACATAGTGTTTTTTTATCTTGTGGGTTGGTTGTTTTCTGAATCATAATTAGAGGTTTAATAGCCCATTAGAATAACCAATGGCATATACCTCAGAACTCTGCAAGTGTGCTCATTTGAATATGCTCCACCCTGGCATTAGTTAGTATTAGTGCCTAGCCGTGCCCCTCAACTAACCTTGCAGTGAGCACTGCCAAACCTAGCCACTACTGGATTCAACACATGTACTTCCATAAGTGCAGTGGCATGATCATGGCTCACTGCAGCCTCAAATTGCCCCACTGGCCTCAAGTGATCCTCCCACCTTGGCCTCCCAAATTGCTGGGATTACAGGCATGAGTCACAATGCTGGCCTTTTCACTTTCTTTTCTAAGACTCTTTTCCATCAGGACAAATTCACACCTCACTTTTTCTTTTCTGCTCTAAGCTATATTGCTTGAAATAAAAAATGGTAAGTAACTTGTCGAAATATTGTCAGCTTTTTCATACAATGATTTTTAAACAACTTCTATGGTAAACGGGACTATGAATAGCAGAAAGTTAAAAGAAAAAAAATCTAAATTAGAAATCTATGGATAATTCCCCAATTAAGTCAACTGCTTTGCAATATCCTTCACTTAACTTTCTAAAATAGGTGGCAGTAATGAATCCCAATTGAGCTTCGTTCTCTTTATTTTGACTATATCCATGTAGTTACATGATAAATGTGTGTATTAGTCTGTTCTCACACTGCTAATAAAGACATATCCGAGACTGAGTAACTTATAAAGAAAAGAGATTTAATTGACTCACAGGTCTGCATGGCTGGGGAGGCCTCAGAAAACTTACAATCATGGTGGAAGAGGAAGCAAACACATCCTTCTTCACATGGTAGCAGGAAGGAGATGTGCCAAGAAAAAGACCCTTATAAAACTGTCAGATCTCCTAAGAACAGCAGCATGGGTAACTACCCCCATGATTCAATTACCTCCCACTGGGTCCCTCCCACAATATGTGGGGATTATGGAAACTACAATTCAAGATGAGATTTGGGTGGGGACACAGTCAACCCATATCATTCCACCCTGGCCTCTCCCAAATTTCATGTCCCCACATTTCAAAACACCATCATACTGTTCCAACAGTCCTCCAATGTCTTAACTCATTTCCCTTCCACACTGCCCTAACAGAGGTCTCCATGAGGGCTCCACCCCCACAGCAAATTTTTGCCTGGACATCCAGGCAGTTCCATGCATCCTCTGAAATCTAGGCAGAGATTCCCAAACCTCAATTCTTGATCTCTGTGCACTTACAGGCCCAACACCCTTGTAAGCCACCAAGGCTTGGGGCTTGCACCCTCTGAAGCAATGGCCCAAGCCCTACCTTGGCTCCTTTTAGCCACAGCCAGGATGCAGGGCCCCAAGTCCCAAGAATGCACAAAGAAGCAACGCCCTGGGCCCAGCCCAGGAAACCACTTTTTCCTCCTAGGCTTCCTGGCTTGTGATGGAAAGGGCTGCTGTGAAGACCTCTGACATGTCCTGGAACATTTTTCCCATTGTCTTGGCTACTAACATTTGGCTGCTGCTTACTTATACAAATTTCTGTAGTCAGCTTCAATTTCTCCTCAGAAAATGGATTTTTCTTTTCTATTGCATCATCAGGCTGTAATTTTTCTGAACTTTTATGCTCTGATTCCCTTTTAAAGATAAGTTTCAATTCCAAATGACATATTTGTGAATACATAAAACTGAATGTTTTTAACAGTACCCAGGTCACCTCTCGAACACTTTGCTGCTTAGAAATTTCTTCTGCCAGATGCCCTAAATTATCTCTACTCAGTCCAAAGTTCCACAAATCTCTAGGGCAGGGGCAAAATGCTGCCAGTCTCTTTTCTAAACCATACCAAGAGTCACCTTTGCCCCAGTTTCCAACAGGTTCCTAATCTCCACCTGAGATCATGTCAACCTCGACTTTATTGTCTACATCACTATCAGCATTTTGGTCAATGCCATTCAACAAGCCTCTAGGAAATTCCAAACTTTCCCACATCTTCCTATCTTCTGAGCCCTCCAAGTCTCTAGGAAGTTCCAAACTTTCCCATATTTTTCTATTCTCTTCTGAGCCCTCCAAACTATTCCAACTTCTGCCTATTACCCAGTTCCAAAGTTGCTTCCACATTTTCCGATATGCTTACAGCAGCACCCCACTTTGCTGGTACCAATTTAACATATTAATTTGTTCTCACACTTCTAATAAAGACATACCCAAAACTGAGTAATTTATAAAGAAAATAGTTTTAATTGACTCACAGTTCCACATGCCTGGCGGGGGGTGGGGCTCAGGAAACTTACAATCATGGCAGAAAGGAAAGCAAACATATCCTTCTTCACATGGTAGCAGGAAGGATAAGAACCAAGATAAAGGATGAAAAATCTCTTATAAAACCATCAGATCTCATGAGAAATCACTCACTATCATGAGAAGAGCAGCATGGCAGTAACTGCTCCCATGATTCACTTACCTCCCCACTGATTCCTCCCACAACATGTGGGGATTATGGGAACTAAAATTAAAGATGAGATTTGGGTGGGGACATAGCCAAACCATATCAAAGTCCAAAAGACTAGGAGAGGATAGGAAATGAGAAAGTAATCTATAATCTAGATAGTAATTATTTATTTCTTGGCTTTTCATATCTATATTTTGTTAGTCAATCAAATCCATCCAGGTCCTACGCCCAAACTGCTATTAATTGCATATGTATTACATAAATTAATTTGAGCAAAATATCAAAATAATTGCTAGTTTTCTAATAGAGAGTACTCGTTCTAAAATCTTGAAAAAAATTAATTCTTGTCCTGTCACAGTGGCTCACGCCTGTAATTCCAGCACTTTGGAAGGCCAAAGTGGGCACATCACTTGAGGTCAGGAGTTTGAGACCAGCCTGGCCAACATGGTGAAACCCCATCTCTACTAAAAATACAAAAATAGCTGGATGTGGTAGCAGGTACCTGTAATCCCAGCTCCTCAGGAGGCTGAGGCAGGGGAATCACTTGAACCTGGGAGGTGGAGGTTGCAGTGACTCGAGATTGCACCACTGCACTCCAGCCTGGATAAAAGAGTGAGATTCAGTCTCAAAAAAAAAAAAAAGTAATTCTTACTGTTTTCTTCTTTCTCGTAATCCTCCCTCATCTCCATTTACATTTTGGCATTTGTGAACATTTCGTTTCCACTGAAACAACTGAGCTGATGTTACTACATTTAGATGGATAGTTGTCAATGTTGTTTTGCAACAAAATAAATAAGAATTACTGATGTGTAGTCTAGGATATACTACCATATACATGTACACACATATGAAAGGCAAAAAGAAAAAAAGAAGGTAGAAAAAGAAAGAACTACTGAAAAATATATGGCTTTTGTCATTGTTCCTTATTTTTGTAAAGTCATTCCCAGACAGGAAATACAAAATCCAGAGCTCAAGCCTTGCATGCAGAATCAGCAACCAATTGCAACCCTGGGATTCAGATCACTAGGCATCCTGTCACCAGCCACCTGCCTGAGCTGTGAAGGCCCTGGCAGGTTGTTTCCTCACTGTGGATGAGCCAGGATTTATGTGACCTTCACAAAATCAGACAAGGAGCTTGCATGTCAGATAAAATGTCTAATCAAACTAACACAATGTTCAATAGACAAAAAAAAATGTCCACAGACTATTAACCAACTAGAGACATTACCTTTATTGTCTCTTCTCAATTGCATCTCTGTCTCTCATTTAAATTAATGTCCACAATGCTTTTAAACAAGGCTCTAATATATAACTCTCCCTTGCAAAACACACACACAGATGCACACCATTATCTGTTGTCTCTATTTACACAACTTCTTAGAAGACAGAAATGCCCTTTTCTAAGTCATATGTTAAAATATATGGGTAAAAATGACAGATAATCTCATTTTTTTATTCAGTCAGGGAGTGAGTGAATATTTATTGTGTTCTGACTTTGTACAAGGTCTATGTTAAATAAATTATGTACGTATGGAATAAGTTGTTGAAGAAAAAGCATGACTTCCATTTTCTAAGATATTAAAATCAAATCAACACAAAAACAGAATCAAATCAAACCCACTGATATGTTAAAAAACACAGATAAACAAAAAGGAGAAAAGTCAGCCATGAAGTTACCACCCAAGCAAATCATTATTAATAGTTTAGTAATTATCTTTCTATTTGCCTAACCCTCTGTGGTTCTGCTAGTGCCTTGCATGCATGTTCAATCATCTATTCTCACTGAGAAATATATTGTGAGCATCTTTCTATATCAATAGCATAAATCTCCATATTTTTCCTAATAGCTTTGTAGCAAGCCATTTGATGAATGCCCTGGAATTTATTTAAACAATCACTTTAGTGACCATGTAGGTATCTCCAAGCTTCTGAAACAATACACAACACTAACATAAAAAATTACACACAGCTTTATATATTTGCGCAACAATAACATGAACATAAATTTATATCAGTCATGCATATTTTTAAACATTTACAAAGCTTTTAATCAATACATAATATATGTGCAGAAATGTAAATATATCAAAGTGTATCGCTTGATTAATTTTCAGAGAGTAAACTCATGAATAGCACTCATTTCAAGAAACAGAATTTACCTATAATACAATTCCCCCTAGAGCCCCTACCAATCTTCATTTCCCCAGAAGGCAACCATTGTATTGACATTATACTGACTAGAAAAAAATACTTTATATAAATTAGAGTAGGTTCTCTTGTACCCAGCTCCTCTGCAAGTATGCTTATTTGCATACTTACCATTCTTAATATTATACATTTTTTTAAATTCTGTGACATATCAAAATTTACTTACCCAATACATTTGGTAAACATTTAATGTAGTGAACAGTGGGGAATCTTCCAGTATGGGCTATTATGAATGGTACTGCTGTGAACATTCTTGAACACATCTTTTGTGAACATATATGCATGCATTTCTGATGGCTATATGTGCAGTGTTTGGGTGATAGGGTATATGCAGTCAGCTTTAGTAGATCCAGCATGACGTAGTTTTCTATTGCTTTGTAACAAATTATCCCAAAATTAGTTGCTTAAAACAACAATATAAAACAGAAAAAGTCACATTTCTGAGCCCTACAGGCAGGAAAACTTAGGACACGAGCCATCAAGAGACCATTCTCACAGTCTCTGTGGGTCAGGAATCTTTGCACAGCTCCCCAAAAATAACACCAAAAGCAAGGTTGGTCAGGTTTGCAGTCATCTTGAGGACTGGTTAAGTGCCTCCACTGATTAAGAATCTCTAAACCTCCAGAGGACAGCAATGAAGAATCCCTCATGGCCTCTGGTTAGAGTTCAGATTTAGGTACCTAAACACCTAATAACAATCCCTCATGTTTCTTCATGTCTCATTCTCCTCATCATAAGGCTTGTGTATATGAAATAACTCCTGAATTTCAACATTTACCAAGGGTATCAATTCTTACATTTTCTAGGACTTCACCTAACAGATCATCTTTTTACCCTAGAATTTTAGGACACAATACAATTATATATGCGTTAGTTAAAGAAATAACACATGCAATAACATACAAAGCCAAAAACACATAATGGTTCAAAGGTAATATAAGTTTATTCTTTCAAAGCCCCAAATAGGAGTCTTGATCAGCAGAGGATACTTGTTCAAGTGGTAATTCAGGTACTCAGCCTCCCTCCATTCTGCACCTCTGCCTTCCTTACCACATTGTTCCCAAGATCATCATGGTTTTCTTCATCCAACTAGTGGAGGATCGCTAATAGAAGAGCTTGATGGCATACTCCTGGGGAGTGACACATTTCATTGCTGTTAATATTCCATATTTTGGAACTAAGGATCTATGCCTAATTATAAGGAAGGCTGGAAAATGTGATTCATGCACTTAGAAAGAATTATAGTAAGGTTTAGTAAACCAGTAGCCAGTTTCTGCTACACAATGTCCCTGTACAACTCAGTTCCCCTTTACCTTTCAGTTCAATCTTTATAAGAATAGAAAAAGTCACATTTCTGAGCCCTACAGGCAGGAAAACTTAGGACAGGAGCCATCAAGGGATCATTTTTCTTTCATTCTGGAGGCAACTGGGCACCATCAGGGCAAGACTGACAACCAGAAGAGCCACAAGCTTAACGACCGTGCTGATATTCATCCATGTGAATGTTCCCCCCTCTACCCCATTAAGTTTTTGTTCAATTATTTAACAAGGATTTGAAGAGGCTTTCAGTATTACCAGCTAACAGAAAAACCTATTGGTGCACACCAAAAAAATAGGACAATGATAAGAATTTTTACTTTTCTTTTTATGGCAGCAAGTGGTTCACCAAGATCGAGGACCAAGGGTAAAATTGAGGCATGAGTCTGGCACACAGCCTTTTCTCGGGTAACAGAGTGGAGGCAAACGTGAAGTTTTGAAAACTTCACGTGGATGGAAATGACAGCCATTTTTCTAGTGTCATGTTTGAAAAGAAGCACAAACAAATGGTTATGTTTCTTCCTGCCTGTCTTTATGGTTGCATAGTTCAGACAAGCCTCAATCCTGTTTTAAATCTTAGACTTAAAAAAAAAAAAAGCCTCCTGTCACTTTGGATCACGAAACAGTAAAATGTAACATTTGCAAAAGTAGCCCCAAGGACACAGACAGTGTTGAAAATCCTTGAAAATAAGATGAATGACCAATTCTCATTATTCATTTGGCTCCTACTGAAGACTAATAGCTAAGTAATTCTCCATACATCACATAAACCAAGGTACAAGGCATATAATATGTTAGTAATCTATTGACTAAAATGTTATTTCCACAACAACTTTTCCTCTAAGTCTGAAGAATGAACATGCATTAAAAGTAAGAGTACCATATTTTTTCACTATATGTTGCTATAATTTAGGACTAATGTTGCCTAAATGCAAGAAGAAGAAAGATATATGCTTCTTTAAAGAAAGATAAATTGGGTCACATGTACATTGTCTTTACAAAACAATACTTATAATCTTTGAGGCAAAATTAATATCATTATTCCAATCAGGTTAGGTTTGAAATATATTTAAACAGTGAGAAATTAGTGACAAATCTTGGATGTAAAATTTGTTGACGACGTAATAGTATCTGGAGGTTTCTTGAAAATAAAGAAAATAAATATTTTTTAAAGCAAAACCCTAGGATGAAGGACCTCCAGGAGTCGCAATGAGGTTGGGCAAATGTGTCATTCAAATGCCCTCACTGAAGTTTGCTTAATGCCTACTGTGCTTCTATGCTTGTCCACAAAGGAGTGTAAAAGAATGCAGAAGAGGAAGCTCAGAATGACAGAGTGAAAAACTTCAATATTCCTCTCCTAAATATTCTCCCTCTAGTGCCAAACCTCAGAGAGACCGCTAATATAGGAGCAGGAACAATTATTAGGCAATAAATTCTGGAAAGATAGTCTCTGATGGATTGCATCATTGTTCCCATCTATGCTGCCCTTTCCCTGTATTCAGATTATACAGCCTTATCCTTTGTCATGTGAGGTTGCAGTGCCTCTCAGAAGGTGGACCAAACTTCCCCATCCATTTGATATGGGATTGACCAGGTGATTGTCCATCTCGAAGAGGCTTTAACATAATTGAGTACATCAACTTGATCTCTTTTACTAAGATTCTTCAGGAGAAAACAAATACCAAGATCAGGATAATTAGAAATAAAATGTTTGTTATTATAAGTGAATAAGATGGGAGCAGGATGATTGTTAACCAAAGTTGACTAATAGACAGTCTAATCATTCTTTTATTTAAAAAATACCCCATGAGTTGCTTACTCTATAATTTTACTAGATTACACATTGGGAATCTGAAAACAAACATTGTTTCAATCCTATTTTCACAGAGTTTAAAGTTCTCTTCTAACTCCCCTCTGTCCTTTCCACATGCCCTGACTACCTCAAAAGTTCATCCCTGAACTAACCCACTAACTTGATCATATCTGTGTATGGTGCTGTTTTACCTCCTATGCCTTCGTGCTTGTCCAACTTCAAAAAATAAACAAATAAGGCAGATAAATCTTCAAAAGCATTCCCTCAGCCAGAGATAACTGTGATAAGCAGAAGGCTACAATGTTCCTTGGGACATCTGCCTCCTGGTGTTACCCCTCTGGTTTTGTTATATTACATGGCAAAAGGGATTTTTCAGATGTCATTCAGGTTAATTAATAGGCCTTAAATTAGGGAAATTATCTAGGCTCATTTAATAACAAGATTCCTTTAAGAGCGGAGCATTTTCTCTGGCTGGTAGCAGAAGTAGGAGTCAGAGACTGAAGCACAAGGGAGACTCAAACTGGCTTGAAGACAGAGGGGACATATGGCAAGGACCAGAGAGTAGTCTCTAGGATCTAGAAGCAAATCCAGGGCAAGAGACAGCAAGAAAATGGAGACCTCAGTTCTTCAGGCAAAGAAAAAAAAAAAAAAAAAGAATTCTGCCTACAACCAGTAAAATTGGAAGCAGATTCTTTCCCAGAGCTTCTACATAAGAGCATGTCCTCCCCGACATCTCTGTTTCAGCCTCTTGAGACCAGGAGCAGAGAACCCAGACAAGCTCGCATCACACTTCTCCCCTGTAGAACTGTGAAATAATAGATGGGTGCTGCTTCAAGCGCTAAATTTGTGGTAATTTGTTACACAGCAACAGAAAATTAATACAATGATCCAATCTTCTAGGGTTGCCTAGTTTGAGCCAACATTCAGCACTAGCCTTCTCAATAAGCAGAGTAGGTAGGTAAACATCAGTAAAGTCGGCCACCAAATCAGTATGATATCTAAGGCACTGGAATGGCTGTTCTGACCCTCAAGCTAACTCATGTGTGCACCAGTGCTTGAAATCCCTTGAATTGTGAGCAAAGCCTTTCATTATAAAGTAAAGCTTAAAATGGAAATCTCCTTCAGAAACGAATTTCTATGACTTAAATTTATTCATAATGGATACCACAGGGAGTCCACACCGATAACAGATGCTCTTCTGAGAGCAAGCTTTGACCAAAGGCCATGCAAAAAATCTGCTGGCCTGGGGCACCTTGTAAGGCCTGGAGGGAGGGGAGACAGAGTAGAGAGGGAAGGAAAATAGCAGAAAAAACAGTGACTCTTTACAGTGGTGTCTAATTTTGGCCCTACCTGCTCCCCTGACCCTCGACTAAGCTTAAATAGGTTTGTAAAGTGAAACCTTCCTGCTTTCCCATGTCGCTGTTTCTTTTCATCTCTGAAGCAAATTTTCTAATTTACGTATAAAAATTCATCCTTCCACCTTCTTGCTTGCTAACAAAACGAGATTTTGTTTGGGCAAATGAGGTGTCCAATCCCAGGCAATAGATGGTGGTTGAGCTAAACTAATCGCAACAAACCTATTTACTTCCCTTTTGGTTTTATTTGTATCTAAGGAAGATCGTGTGTCTCAGTTTCTGGTCAAGGAGCCTGTTGGCAAGTGGGGCTTTTTTTAATTGACATTTTAAATTATTATTTTTTAAATTATTGTGGGTATATAATAGGTGTATATATTTATAGGGTATATGAGATGTTTTGATACAGGCATTCAATGTGAAATAAGTACACCATGGAGAATGGGGTATCCATCCCCTCAAACATTTATCCTTTGAGTACAAGAACTGGAGATCATCGTGTTAAGTGAAATAAGCCAGGCACAGAAAGACAAACAAACACCACATGTTCTCACCTATTTTAGGGATCTAAAAGTCAAAATAACTGAACTCATGGACACAAAGAATAGAAGGATGGTTACCAGAGGCTAGGAAGGGAATCTGGAATTGGGGTGAGTTGAGGATTGGCCAGGAGTGGTGGCTTGTGCCTCTAATCCCAGCATTTTGGGAGGCCAAGGTGGGTGGATTACCTGAGGTCAGGTGTTCAAGAACAGCCTGGCCAACATGGCAATACCTGGTCTCTACCAAAAATACAAAAATTAGCCAGGCATGATGGTGGGCGCCTGTAATCCCAGCTACTGGAGAGACTGAGGCAGGAGAATTGCTTGAACCCAGAGGGTAGAGGTTGCAGTGAGCCAAGATCATGCCACTGCACTCCAGCCTGGACAAAAGAGCAAAACTCCATCTCAAAAAGAAAAAAAAAAAAAATTTAGAAAGAATGAGTGAGGTTTTTTAACAGGGAGAACTGAGTGATCTCTCATTCATCCTTGAACATGATCATGTTTTTTCAAGGTTCAGAAGTGTTATGGGCTGAATTATAACTCCTCTAAAATTTATCTGTTGAAGTTCTAGCCCCCCAGTATTTCAGAATATGACTGTCTTTAGAGACAGGGTCTTTAAGAAGATAATTAAAATAAAATGAGACCATTAAGGTGAACCCTAATAAATATGGCTGGTGTCTTTATGAAAAGAGGAGATTAGGACACAGACTTACACAGAGGGAAGGCCATGTGATGACACGGCAACAAGACTGACTTCTATAAGCCAAGGAGAGAGATCTTAGAATAAACCAGCCCTCCTGAAACCTTGATCTTAGACTTCTAGCCTCCAGAATTATGAAAAAAATAAACTTCTGTTGCTTAAACCACACAATCTGGGTATTTTCTTACGGCAACCTTAGCAATTAATACAAGCAGTTATGCTGAGAAAGGAAAGGTCAAGAGAATCACAAAGCTGTTGGTCTTGTGTCTTTTCTCAGACACTGACTGAATCAATGCCAGCCACTGACTGCATCTGGGGAACACACCATGGGAGAAAAATGAAAACGTATTTCTGTAATTTCTAACCCAATGCATTTCTAACCAATCTAAAGCTTCATATCTTTAATCACCTTCTTCTACTTATCAAAGAACATCCAATTACCTATGGTTCTAGGAGACCAATACAGTACCATTAAGAATGGATTTTATGATATGCTCACTGAGATGAAATGTCAAGTAATATTTCATTCTGTGGTTAGTTGAGAGCAGATGAAACATTTTAGAAGATTCTGTCTCTTCTTTATATGAATCTTACCACCACTTCATTAACTTTATGTGATGCCTATTTGGATCTAATTAAAAAAAAAACCATATTGCCAAAGGTTCAGGATGCAGTGGGTGGGGAACTTGACATTTAAAAAGGTCACAAAGATCAGGGACTAAATGTTTTCTACTGCTTCTTAGAATGGACCCCTTTGTAGTCTCCCTGATATGTGTGAATCTAGTGATGGTCATGTGTCTCAGGGAATGTGCTCCATCTCCAAAAACCAGGGGCTCATTTTGTAGCAGTTTAGCATTCCTTATTTAAAATGTGGTCGGGCATGGTGACTCATGCCTGCAATCCCAGCACTTTGGGAAGCCAAGGTGGATGGATCACCTGAGGTCAGGAGTTCGAGAACAGCCTAGCCAACATGGCAAAAGCCCATCTCTACTAAAAATACAAAAATCATCTGGGTATGGTGATGGGCACTGGTAATCCCAGCTATTGGGGAGGCTGAAGTAGGACAATCGCTTGAATCTGGGAGGCGGAGGTTTCAGTGAGCTGAGATAGAGCCATTACACTCCAGTTGGGTGACAAGAGCAAAACTCTGTCTAAAAAAAAAAAAAAAAAAAAAAAAAAAAAAAAAAAAAAATAGGAAGGAAGGACGGAAGCAAGGAAAGAAAGAAAGAAATGAAAAAAAAAAAAAAGAAAGAAAATGCTCGTAGCGCATTTACCTAGATTGATCTGGGTGCTGGAAATTCCATAAGATGAATCATCCCTGAGAGATATCCTAGACTTTGATGCTTGGGCTTGATGAATCCACCCATCCAGAAAGAGTGAGAAAAAAGAGGACTTTGTGCCACCACTTTTTCTGGATCCCCTAAAGGGCCACTTTGCTTACCCTTGGCTAAGCTTTTCATTTCGCAGGGACTTAGTTAAGGAGACAGTCCCCTGTGAGAGAGACCATGTTTCTAGAATTTCAGGTCTATCACAGTCATCCTTCATTAGAGGATGATACCAACGTGAGGAGCATTCAATAAAATATGTTTAAAAGTGTGGTCATGGGTTTTAAACTGACTTTAAAAGGAGAAAGTTTGTAGCTGAGTATCTTTTTTCACTTTGTTCAGTCTATATCAGAAATGTCTCCCCACCACAGACTGTTTTATACAGAAGATTGAGGAAACATGTCAGCACTTTCATATTACTTCGATCTACATTAACATACGTCAGCTGAGAGTTCATCTGTGACACAGACAGAGTTCTGAAATGCAACTGAAGTTTTCTCCTAGAACTCCGTCTGGCAGGAAGCTGAAAGGCAACCTTTCACTCTTTCCCCAATTCTCCTGATTTATAGTGCAACATAATTGATAGGAATCTAGCTCTCTAACCTCAGAGATTTCTTCCCATTGACTAGTTTATCACATGATCAAAGCCTTCCTTGGCTGTCAAGCCTCCTCTTATTTTAGATAGCTTGTTGGAGGCTTTGCCTCTGTCATTTACCAAAATAGCTGTACAAGAAGCACAAGGCTGCAACGATTCCCCTATTCAGAGCTATAGAGAATCACTCTAAATCCTATTTAGGGGATAAGAATAAGTATCTGTATTGTACCTTCAGTGCAACCAAAGCTGATAGTGTCCACACCACATCTCTCTCCATGACAAGATAATCAAATCCATGGTATTATTTTTCATCAATCAACTTATCATATAAGTTTTCCAGCTCCTTTGTTACCATAAACAAATTATTGTGCACCCTAGCTCTTAAGAATTATTAACAAACAATAGATTCATTATGACATCCACACCATTTTGCAGGCCAGGATTAATTTCAAGCTCTCTTTCAATGACCCTTCTTAGCCAGTGTCTAGTGGCCTCTGCATAAAGCATCAGCATTTATCTTATTCTGGCTTGTCAGGTGACCATTTGCTTTTCCATCCTGGCTTATGATCCTCTAATTAGGGAGCTTGTTCTGAATTTGGAACTGCTATTACTGGAGAAAGAGAAGTCACTAATTGCTTTTTAATAAAAATGCCAGAGGAATGCAATAAGGCTAAAAAGGACAGAGCATTTTATCATTTCTCAATCCCCAGAAGGATCAATAAATAGCTGTGAGTGACCACTCTTCTGAAGCACTTTCTTCTAAAAAACAATAACCACTGCAAAACAATAGAAAGTCATAGATTTTTTTCCTCCATTGGAGACGATAAGGAGGACACTTGATTGAATCCTTGTTCCCACAGCCTAGACATTCTGGTCATATAACCTACTTTTAAAAAGGGTTTGGTAGGTGAGTGAGTTTCTACATTTCTAGCTGTGCCCTTACAAACCATCACATCTGTCATGTCAAAAGCTAAGGCAATGCAATACCCGTGTTGAAGAAGTGTAGGAGGCCCTGAACACTTTTATTCCATGCTATCTGCTATAGTCCTAGTCCCAGCTGCCATAATCTGTCATCCTGATTGTGGTTCTCTCCCTGAACAAGTCTCTCTGACTTTACCTGTCATTAAATGCAGAGTGCAAAAATGCCATCTCTAAAGTTGTCACCCTTCTGCTTTGAACCATTCCCTGGTTCTCCACTTCCTTCAGTGGAAAGTCCTAAATATGATATGCTATTTGAGGCCCTTCATGAACTTCCGCCATTGTAGCCTCATCTCTCATCACACTCCCTCTAGCCAGCAAGTGATTTGGAATTCACTGAATACACTGTGCTCTTGCCCAAACCCAGAACCTTTGTACTCGCTACTTACCAGGTTGGAATACTCCTTCCCCCTCCCACTACACTGGCCCTTCAAGTCTCTTTTCTGAACCTACTAAATTTTCCTTTTCTAGCTTATCTCAAGAGAAGTCTCCCCGCTCCTCCAAGACAGATGACTTTTTTTTAATTTTTTTTTTATATAAAGTCTCTCTCTGTCATCCAGGCTGTAGTGCTGTAGTGGCATGATCTCGGGTCAAGGCAACCTCCACCTCCTGTGTTTAGGCAATTCTGCCTCAGCCTCTCGAGTAACTGGGATTACAGGCACACATCACCACGTCTGGCTAATTTTTTGTATTTTTAGTAGAGACGGGGTTTCACCATGTTGGCCAGGCTGGTCTCGAACTCCTGACCCCAAGTGATTCATCCACCTTGGCCTTCCAATGTGCTGGGATCACAGGCGTGAGCCACCGCACCCGGCCTACCTTCTTTCTTCTATCTATCTTCCTTCTTCTTCTTTCTATCTTCTTCTGACAACTTCTTTCTGCTTCTATCATAGAAACATACTGCATTAAAATGTCCCCTTTTTTCTTTAAGCCATAAATCCAACAAGACAATAATAAAAACTGTTTTCTTCAAAGTTTTATTCGTAACACCTAGCCAACTAACTGGTACACTGTATAAGATTTTTATTTGCTATGTAGAAAATTATTACAAATTTAGCTGCTTCAAAAAACACACATTTATTATCTCAGAGTTTCAGCAAGGCAGAAATGCAGATGCAGCCTAGCTGGCTTCTCTGCTCGATTCTTACAAGACTGAAATCAAGGTGTTGGCTAGGTTGCATTATGATGTAGAACTTGCAGTCCTTTCCCAAGTTCATTCAGGTTTTTGGCAGAATTCAATCATTTGTAGTTGTAGCATTTGGGGACCTGGGTGCTTGTTTCCTTGCTGGCTGTCTGCTAGGAGTTGCTCTTAGCTCCTAGCGGCTGCCCTCAAGTTGTATCCACTTGGCACTCTCACAAGATGTATGTTTATTTCTTCCAAGCCAGCAGGAGAGTCCCCTCCCAGTCAGCTATTATGGAGTGTTATGTATTAATAACATTATCATGGAGAATGACTATCCCTGCCACTTTTGCCATATAATGTACCCTAATCAAGTGAGTTACTATCCCTGATATTCACAGATCCACCAGAGCCCAAACTCAAGCAGAGGGCATTATAGGGGGCATATACACAAGGAACAGGTCTCTCGAGGCCATCTTAGAATTCTGCCTAACACACATATGACTACTTAATAAATAACTAATAAGTGCATTAATGATAAGAGAACTGACTTATCATTAATAAATATAAAATATTTATTGTATTTATTATTATAAAAATAATAAAGCTGGAGTGTCATAATGATGGGTAAGTTCCTTGATCTCTGCCTCAATTTCTCTAATAAAAAATAATAGTAATAGGGCAAATAATAATTTCTCTTTTATATACCTAAAACGAATTATTGGAGAAATCACATAAAAATATTAATAGCTACTATTTATTGCCCACTACGTAATAGGCATCATGTTAATACTATCTCAAATAATCTTTAAAATGGCCTTGAAGGGATACTAGTATTATGTATGTTTCAGATGAGAAAATCAAGCCCGAGGGAAATTAAGGTGACCTTCCTGAAGTCATACTGTCAGAAGGGAGTGAGGCCAAGCATTGTACCCAGATTGGTTTGATTCCAAAGTACGTGTCATTAATCACTTATCTACTGTATTTGGACATCTAAAAAGGATATACTATATTATATGAAGATGATGATTTATTAGTATTGTGATTATTAATTTGAAAAAGGATTCATGTTACCAATTAAGATACTCTTTAAGGCAGGAGTCAGTCTACTGTGCCCCATGGATAAAATCAGCTCCCTTGTCTGCTTGTAGTACAGCCTATAAGCTAAGAATTATTTTTATACATGAACATTTATAATTAATTTGATGAGGAGCAGCACTAATTTTGAATCCCAATTAAGTGAAACCCTATCTCCCAAAGAAGAAATTTCATTATTTTCATTAGTAGATGTGTATAGTAAAAATAATACTTAATTATTAATATATTTTTAATTTATCAGCCAAAAAAATGTGGATTTTCCATTCTTGTTATTTAAGTGCCTTTGTAATATCCTTGATTTTGGTGTTGGCCCCCAAAGCCTAAAACATTTACTACCTAAGTGACCCTTTACAGAAAAATTTTGCTGACCCCTCCTTTTAGGCAATTCAACCAGTAATAAGCATTGCCAGGCAGACTTATGTGTCTGACAAAGTCTTTCAAAATATGAAAACAGCACAACGAAAATATCCCCTATCATAATGAAGACTGCTGTAGAATTCTAGGACTACCTGCTACAATATGCATTCGTGGCATAGGACACACCATCCCTTTCCAGACTACTCAAATTGGACTCAATTATTTTTTAGTAATTATCATAAACCCAAAACCAACAATTGGCCTTTTGATTCATTTTCTCAAGCACCAGAGTCACCTTTCTCTATGCAGACAGCATTGTTGCATAATCACTGAAACAGACACACAAAAGGCAACAGAGGTCGGCCCATTCATATTCACTAGTGAGAATTTCCTCTACACTGACAATGTACCAACCTTTCCCTGTGACCTCCGCAGATTCCTGAAACATAACACCTTTATCCTGACATTTACTGCATCATGTTGTCCCTCAGGACATCAAAGCACAACAAGGGGGTCAGCTTCCAGTGTCAGAGTAAACAGCTGCCATAAATGGAGCTTGAAGGGTGACATCTAGCACTCTCATCCCACCCAAACTCTAGTCACCCAAACATTTCATCCAGCTGATGGTGCCCACAATCTCTCATGTAACAATCATTTCTTTGTAAGTATTTTCTCTTCTTAGGTAGCAAATGTATCTGTGAGGTAGTTGTCAACATCTTATGATTTCTTGACTGAGAGCTTTGTTCACACCATTCTCACAGGAAGTTTTATGCATACTTCAAGACTCAGCTCAAAGACAAACTTCTCCATTAAATTGTCCCTAATTTCCTGAGGAAAAACATAATTGTCCAGCTTTTGTATTGTACATTTTGGATGGATAGCCACATATTATGTGTAGACTATAATTATTTATGTACATCATATTGCATATCACTAAAAAAAACTTCTATTGGTTTACCACAGCAACTGGGTTAAAATCTAGATTTCTTACCAGAACTCACAAGCCCCCCATGAAATGGCCCTGCACACCTCTTTGACCCCATCTGTCTAAGTCCACTTCATGTTGCTATAACAGAATACCACAGGGTGGGTAATACATAAAGATAAAAAAATGTATGTCTTACAATTCTGTAGGCTGGGAAGTGCAAGGTGAAGGGGTCCACATCTGATAAAGGCAGGCTCTGAGGGCAGAGCTCCAGCACACAGTTCTACTTTAATACTTCTTGAATACCCCATGTTTGCTCCTGCTTCCTGATGGTCACATTTGCTGCTTGTCCCTATGAGAATGCACTGCCCACAGATGTTTTACACAGCTGGCAAAAATTCACCTCTGCTGAGAGACCTTCTCTGACATGTTTTATTTTCTTTGTAGTGTCTCTCATTACCCGAAATAACCTGGTTTATCTATTGATTTAGGTATTTATTGTCTGACTCCCCAGAGAGAATGGAATCTTCACGAGAGAAGGCATTCTATTCATCCTGCGCACCACCGTATCCCTCTAGTTTTGTGCCCAGCCTATGGTTAATTTTTAAACAATCAACCAGTATCTTATTTTCAATGTTTTTATTGATTTTAAGCTCCTTCAAAGACAGAAACGTTATATTTTCTTTCTTACTTTTTGCATTCTCCACAGAGTAAAGGAGCAAACTGTATTATACCTAGTACATAATCTATAATTATGCCTTGATTGTTGACTATTAAAGTAATTAATTAGTCATAAACACTTTAAAGTACTTTACTAACATCTTTCTAACTTAGGTCATTCAAGAGTGAGAGAGTCATTTACTATTGGTTTGTCTAAAAACACAAGCCTGTGAGACCTTCTTACATTATTTTCCATAGAAGCAAGGCTTTCTTCTCTGAAAAATACATAGAACTTGTTATGCTCTTTTTATCTGATCTTTGCAAAAATAAACCAGTCCTTATTAAAGATATGTAGCTGAATTTTTCAGTGATTAAAAATATCACACAATTTTAGCAACACTTTCTATGTAGATAATTAGGATCTATGTATGAACACAAAACATTTTGAAGCAAAATCAAACTTGTGATTTAGAAAAAAATTGAAATACTCCTTCTGCAAAATGCAGCATAGCATCCATTATTGAACTTATCAACACAGATTCTGCAAACCAGACTAGTCCAGTTTTTCTTCTTTTGGAATACTTTCATACCCAAAGGAGATATGGCAGTTGCCATAATTATTTTTCTCTCCAAAGCCATCCTTGGTACTCACTGAAGCTTGCAATCTTGTCTAAATGTGCTACCAGAAGTGGTGTAGAGATTGACTCTAACCACAACTTTCTTCAAGAAATTCTAACAATGAACTTGCTTGAAACTGTCGAAGTTATCTGCTCTTGACTGATAGAATTTTCTAATTGTTATACTCTGTGTATTTTTTTTTAGGGGAGGTCTCATACAGGTTTATATATTCTGTAAGAATAAAGAATAAGTGGCCAGGCGCGGTGGCTCATGCCTGTAATCCCAGCACTTTGGGAGGCCAAGGCGGGCAGATCACGAGGTCAGGAGATCGAGACCATCCTGGCTAATGCCGTGAAACCCCATCTCTACTAAAAATACAAAAAATTAGCCAGGCGTGGTGGCGGGCGCCTGTAGTCCCAGCTAATCAGGAGACTGAGGCAGGAGAATGGCGAATGGCGTGAACCCGGGAGGCAGAGCTTGCAGTGAGCCGAGGTCGTGCCACTGCACTCCAGCCTGGGCAACAAAGCGAGACTCTGTCTCAAAAAAAAAAAAAAAAAGAAGAAAGAATGGGCAATATATATGTTTGCAAGCTCCACAAGGCCTAGGTGCTAATGAAGAGGAAAGAAGAAGCATGGTGGAAAGAGGACAGTCCTGGACTTTGGACAGTTCTGGATCCAAACCTGTGCTATGATCCTGACTGCCACGTGATCTGAGAAAATTTAATCAACTGCTCTTAATCTCTATTTGTCCAATTATAAAAACCAAAGCTAATTATACTATACAGTTACAATGAAACATTAACGTAATAATAAATGATGAGAAACATTCCTTAGCATAACCCAACTGATTTAATTACATTCCCCTCCATGACAATGTTTTATAGTGAATGAAGAGTTCTAATGGCCACACTGCTGTGTACTGAGTTGTTACTGAGATCTCAGCACTGTTCTAAGTATGTCACATGCTTCTGATACTGTACTTACTTTATTACACGTTATGTACCCATGTATGTGCTTATTCTCCGTGAAACTTGGACTCCCAAAGGACAAAAACCATTATAAAGGCTTATAAAGGTTTATATAATAAAGAATTATATGATATATAATAAATTATTTATTATATAATGAGTATAAACTATGTATTTATATAATAAAGAATTCATTTATTCTTCTCTGTTTCTAGCACAGTGAATGGAGTGAATCAATCACTATAATCACCACCCTCTAGTCTCCTCAATGAATACATCTAGATTAATCATTGAAACCATGTCTAGGTCAGTGTATGTATACCATACTCCTTACTTGCAATAAGATTCTGTACTTTGATTTTCAGTGAGAAACAAGTTCTCATTTTTGTGACTTCTCTGTCAACCAATTTCAAGTATTTTTAGACCAGGTAAAACATTAGTAGAGAGGAGATAAATGGTAGAAAAAACGTTCTTTTCTATTGAGTCACTGGACTGGTGATCTGCTCTATAATGGTAAAAGGCACATTAGTGATTTACATTAAGTAGATATTTGCTGTTGTCTGTGGATTTAGGTTCAGAAATTATTCGTAAATGATATAAAAATGACCAGGGGAAGCCAAGAGAAGTATTAGTCATTTTGCCTAAGTCAGACAAAATCTATATGAAGAAATTATGAATCTAAAAACACCCACTCCATTACTGAGGATCCTAAACATTGACAGCCCTTGAGAAGACGGGTAGTCTGACACCACACAGATCTTCAAACTACTGGTAATCTGAGCTGAGCAGTATTGGGCAGAAACATGGACTGAAAGTTCTGTTTTAAGTAAATTATTTCATGATGAATATGCTCTTGAAGAGGCAGGTGAAAACTGAGTATATTCCTAATAGTGAGGAAAATTATTAAAGGAAGGCAGGAACAATTGGATATATGGGAGCTTATACAGTCTGAGAAAATAAAAAGAAACAAAGACCTTGGCAGAAACTGCAGGAGAGGAGGGCAGGGGCCATCTCCGGCATCAGTACAGGTCTATTGCACCTCTGAAGGCATGTTCAGGGTCCATTCTGCTTTCTTTTAAGGCCGCAGCTATTAAAATCAATATAGGAGCAAATAAGTTTTTTTGAACTTGTCCAATATAGTGCCTGATTAAGCTAAATCACTGCTGCTTAAAAAGCATGGGGCCGGGCGCGGTGGCTCATGCCTGTAATCCCAGCACTTTGGGAGGCCGAGGCGGGCGGATCACGAGGTCAGGAGATCGAGACCACGGTGAAACCCCGTCTCTACTAAAAATACAAAAAATTAGCCAGGCGTGGTGGCGGGCGTCTGTAGTCCCAGCTACTCAGAGAGGCTGAGGCAGGAGAATGGCGTGAACCCGGGAGGCGGAGCTTGCAGTGGGCCCAGATCGCGCCACTGCGCTCCAGCCTGGGTGACAGAGCGAGAGTCCGTCTCAAAAAAATAAATAAATAAATAAATAAATAAATAAATAAATAAATAAATAAAATAAAGTGAGCAAGTAGAAAGGGAAAGTACAAGAGACAAGGAGTTTCCCTGGCCCCATTGCCTATAACCTCATCTTCTTGTTGGTTTCTCTCTTTTTGATTTATACCCACTTTTTAAAATGATGATCTCTACTCTAGGATGACGACGTTTCAGAAAGCTTTAACCCCAATTCTTTCTCAAGAAAACATTGAAGAGACATGGACTAACACACTGTTTTCCGCGTTCTTAGTACATTTCTTCTCTTACTGCTTTTATATGTTCCCCTCTTTTTCTTCAAAAATATAATTAAACTCCAATCTGCTTTGGAATTACTCTCTATTCCCTCAAGATTCAGTTATATACATAGTACTCATCTCTCTACCTTACTAATTACTGGGCCTTAATTCTTCCTTCAAGGAACATCTGAAGTATTTTCCTCCTTCATGGAATTTCTAGTTTATTGCAGCTCAGAGTTCTGCCTCTTCTATAATTTACACTATTTAATCACTTAGCAATAAGATTATATATTTTGTTATGTTTATAATATATACTATACATAGCATACCTTTTATATATATTATTATACAATAAATAAGATTATATATTTCAGAATATGATGTATTTTAATTTTTGTATTAAATTTTATGTTTTAATATAGCTACCATTTCATGTTTCTTATAGTTATATTTTCCAGCAAACAAAGGCTATGGATTCAATTCTTTGTGTTTCCCACAATAGGATGACCCATAGCTGTATTCAAAAACAGACACTAGGCCAGGCGTGGTGGCTCACGCCTCTAATCCCAGCACTTTGGGAGGCCGAGACGAGCAAGTCACGAGGTCAGGAGATGGAGACCATCCTCGCTAACACAGTGAAACCCTGTCTCCACTAAAAATACAAAATATTAGTCAGGCGTGGTGGCAGGCGCCTGTGGTCCCAGCTACTTGGGAGGCTGAGGCAGGACAAGGGCATGAACCCGGGAGGAGGAGCTTGCGACACTGCACTCCAGCCTGGGCGACAGAGCAAGAGTCCATCTACAACCAACAACAACAACAACAACAACAACACACATACAAACAAAAAAAAGGCACTAACTTAGTGATTTATAATTGGTTCATTTGTATTTAATCAGTTCCTATGTTCCTATGTTATTCTATATTATATCTAAATTGTTATCCAGGAAGATAAAGACTGAGCATATTAGTTGTGATTCTATCACTCAGAGCTCCTAAATCTCCACAAGCAGTATTGACTTACTGGTCATAGAGAACTAATATAGAAAATAACAGTGGGGGAAATTAAATAAATTTAAAGCGTGATAGAGGAGCCCACTGAAAAAGCGTTTTATTTTGCTTAGTGGTGATAAAGCTGTTTTGAAAGTAGAACATCAGTCTGACCAAGGAAAATAATTTAAATTCTAGTATCCACTTACTGATGATGAAAAAAAATACTGCCCATGTTTAGAGGCCGTAGAAAATGAAATTATGCAGATTAAGTTAACCCCTTTAGACAACACTGGAGACCTTTCCCCCTGAGAACTGTTCTGCTAGCTTAAATAAATGTTTCTAGAATAAAGAAGGGTTAGCTATCAATAGTCTCTTAGATCTTAGGTTTCCTCAGCCTTCAGAAGCACTTTCTAATACCTTTCTGAACATATGTTCCTCACTTAAATGAGTCTAAATACATTAATTTTGAAAAATGTGTATCTAAATATGGAACAGATGGACACTTTGATGGTATCTTATGAGCAGCGACTTTTTAGCAGTTGCCTTCCTAGTGACCCATGCTTTATCTTCTTCATCTAATTACATGCCAGCATGTGCAAAGTAGTAAGGTTGGTCAGTTTCAGAGAAAATACAAACATATTTACATTATTCTTCCCTGTTTTTCTAGTTTCCCTACCCACCTACAGGCAGGTGCTATTAGGCTAGCAGTGGTATAAGGGAACATTGTTAGCACCATGACCTTGAACAAGTAATTAAATCTTATTTCATTCAATAAATGAGTTCCTCTTTGTGTCAGATATTGTGTTAGACTCTAAGGATGGGAAAATGAGCAAAGCATTGACCACATTTTCATTTGTACTTTTCTGTTTATGGAGGAACATAACTGAACAACAGGCAACTAAAATTTCCAACTCTGTTTCATTGCTGTTTTCAATAAACATAAAAAGCATCTCAGTAAACTGTAAAACATTATACAACCATTCATATCATTGTAGCTCATTCCATAAACACACATAATTTTCCATATTCAGAATATCTTGGACACAAAGGCCTAAATTGTCAAAGAAGTTTCTGGTTAACAAATGAACTTTTGCTTGAGATTGAAAAGATAAAGATCAAATCGAATCTCATCTAAATTATCACACTCACTAGGAAGTTCTCCATTCCCAGTGTAATTTTAGCATGAATAATTCACTTTTAGATAAGATTCTCTGCCTTGTTTACAAATGTCATAACAGAAAAATCTGCGCAATAGATTGTATAATTCCAAATATTATCTGCCTCTCTTTCTGGGATAATTATACTTCCCTGCTTCACGGATATCAGGCTTGGTTCTTAACTTGTTTTGGCCAATAAAATGTGAGCAGAAGCGACGTATGCCTCTTCTAAAGCAAGCATTTAAGAGTCATTGTGCATTCCATCACCTTATTTTTCCCTCTGTCAAAACACCGTATCATCCAGGTCAACATATAAAATACAGATAAATTAGTAGAATTAGTAAGCGAATTGAAGAAAGCTGCTTTATAATCAACCAATATAAAAATTCATTACATTTCTAGATACCAACAACACAATGTGAGAAAACTAAATTTGTTTTTAAAAAGATGTCTCCAAACTCAGTGAGAAAGCTTTCAACAGTAAGAATATATAAGATTTTTAAAAATGTTTTACAAATGCCCTTTTTACAAGTTAAAGATGTTCTCTTCCCTTCTATTTCTAGTTTGTTAAGAATTTTTTGTTATTTTTTATCAAGTGCTTTTTCTGCATATATTAAGATAAATTATATAATTTTCTCCTTCATTCTGTTAATGCAATAGTTACGTTGATTTTAAGATGTTAAGCCAATCAGCTGAAAGCCATATGAAGAATAGACTATTATTATCCCTGTTTCATAGAGGAAGAAACTGTGACACAGAGATGACAATATCTTGTTCAAGGTCACAGAGCTGGCAAGTAGCGGAGCCAGAATTTGAACCCAAACACTCTGGTTCTAGAGATGCTACACCTATCCATGGAGTTTACTTCCAATTATCACCCTGGCACCTCATCAACTGTTATTAGATTATAAGAAGGATGATAAAACTATTATGTCTGTAATAGCTTTTATGTACATAAAGCAATCACAGAAACCTATGGATAAACCTGAAAGAATCACGAACTGTAGCAAAGCATTCACCACATTTTCATTTGTATTTCTCTGTTTATTGGGGAGCATAACCAAGTAACAGGAAAATTGATTAATATAGATCTGAGATCTATAATCCTGAGATCTATAAATTTGGAGACTTTATTTCTTATAAAGGATTACAGACTACAAGGTGGCTTTCCTGACAGGCTGAGAAGCATAACTTTTGGTAGAGCCCAGAAACAGGCACTTTGGAGGAGGATGGGTTGCGGCAGGAGCTTTACAATGAACGGGTTGGCTAAACATACATATTCAACAGGTTATTGGAAGAGCTATGAATGTCCATGAAGTAGGGTGGGGGGGTCATGCACATGCATGGTAAGCAAACGTGAATGTTACATGTGTCCCATGTTCACTTTGGGGTGGGGACTTAACATTTAAATGCATTACAATTAGGTTCTACATGTAAAAAGGCAAAGCAGGGACATGAAAAAAGTACACAGCCTCTGTAAATTGGCCAGAAGCAGTCCACGGTCATGGTCTGTTGTCAGGAAAAAGTTACAGAAATCAGCCTCTTGTCCAATCAAAGCTACAGTTATGGCTTGTGGACCAGGGAAGCTGTTAGTCAGTGTTTGATGCTGGATGAGCTACAATGCCTCAACATTACTTATCTCAAGGGCAGTGCTTGTTTAGCTGCTAGAAAAAAAAACAACAAAAAAACCCTGTGGCAATTAAAACATAGTTTATTCTTTAAGTGTAGGGGCGCATGATTTAACCCTTGCCTGGCATGGCATTAGGTCTTATTTATCATTTAGAATCTTATTGCCAAAAAGAGTCAATTCTGCCAGTCTTACGGTCTCTATTTTAACATTAATGCTGGTTGGGAACTCAGTTTTTAAGGTTTCTCTGGGGTCCCTTTGGCCAAAAGGGTGTTTGTTTAATTGTTTGAGGGGCTTAGAATTTTAATTCTCATAACATATAGTAAGAGTCCTACATCAAGTGAAAAACTGGAAGATCTCTAAACAGAAAAACTAATCATATTATAGTCTTATTTCTTGATATGATTTGGATCCACGTCCCCACCAAATCTCATGTTGAATTGTAATCCTCCATGTTGAAGGTGGGCCCTGGTGGGAGGTGACTGGATCATGGGGGCAGAGTTCTCATGAATAGTTTAGCACCATCACCCTTGGTCGCAATAGTGACTGAGTTCTCATGAGATCCGTTTATTCAGAAGTGTGTGGCACCTCCTCTCTCTCTCTCTCTCTCTTCCTCCTTCTCCAGCCGTGTAAGAATATCTGCTTCCCCTTAGCCTTCTGCTATAATTGAAAGTCTCCTGAGGTGAGGCCTTCCCAGAAGTCACTATGCTCCCTATACAGCCTACAGAAATGTGAGCCAATTAGACTTCTTTTCTTTATGAATTATCCATTTCAGGTATTTCTCTGTCCCAGGTATTTCTTTATAGCAATGAGAGAACAGACTAATATACCTCCATAGATATCTTAGTTGAGATGTTAAGAAGCTACTGAATTATTTGAATTTGCAATATGTTGGAATGGAAAATGCTCTAAATGACTACGAAGGGTACAACATTGATGTGTTAGTTATTTATTGCTGTGTAAAAAAAATTTCTTTAAAATTGGTATCTTAAAACAACAAGCACTTATTATCTAATGGCTTTTAATGGGTCAGGAATTTGGGAGAGGACTAGTCCAATAGTTTGGTTCAGGGTCTCTCATGAGTTTGGGGTCCGATCTCAGCTAGGATGGCAATCATCTAAAGACTTGCCTGGGGCTGAATGATTTGCTTCTAAGATGACTGGTTGATAGGAGGCCTCAGTTCCTGACTATATGAACTTCACAGGGCTGCTTGAGTAATCTCACTGCCAGGCAGTTGGTTTTCCCCAAAGTGATCCGACATAAAGAGCAATAAAGATAGAAACCACTATGCTTTTCTGTATATCACAAATTCTGATTTATATTTTTATGCAATGCAGTTTTTTCTGCACATCCATCTCTGTACTTCATAACTTTTGCTTTATTCTATTCATTAGAAGCATCATTAACTCCAGCCTGTACTCAAGGGACACTCCATCTCTTGAAGGGACAATTAACAAAGAACTTGTAGGCATACTTTTAAAACCCCATAGTTGGCAAATGTTTTTTAATTGAAAGATAACTCATTTGTTTTTGCCTTCTCCACTCATTCCCATTATTATCATTGAGAAATCTGTACCTTGATCATTCATAAGAAAATACTAAGCTGTTAGAAGCTTAATATCACTTTGTTTCTTGTAGCTGATATTTTTAAAAGATTATGGAAGAAAGGAAACTTGGATAGATTTAGGACTTAGCATAGAATGTAGCCCATTGTTCAAATCAAGAATTGGGGATATTGGTTCTCTATTTCCTTCTTAGTCTAACCTTATCTTTTTCTCAAGGATAACTGACTTATTTATTCATTTTATTATTTATTCACTCATTTTTATCATTTGTAAGTTTAATTATTTAAATTGGTTTTACACAATAGCTATGTGACTTTTTGTTTGTTTTTAAGACAGGTTTTCACTCTGTCACCCAGGCTGGAGTGCAGTTGCACGATCACGGCTCACCGCAGCCTCAAACTCCTGGGGTCATGCAATCCTGCCGCCTCAGCCTCAAGAGTAATTGAGACCACAGGTGCACACTACCACACCCAGATATTTTTTAAAAAATTTTTTTGTAGAGACGGGGTCTTGGCCTATTGCCTAGGCTGGTCTCAAACTCCTGGGCTCAAGCAATCCTCCCACCTCGACCTCCCAAAATGCTGAGATTACAGGAGTGAGCCACCACACCTGGCCATTTTATTTTATTTTATTTTAAAAAAGAAAGATCCACTTTTTATTAACCACTGCAAATGCACACTTTTCCCAAATTCAACCTAACCTTGAGGTAAGTTGCTTGTATCAGTTGGGAAGTCTTATTCTTACTGCAGAAAAATATCCATTTTTCAAACTAAAAACTATTTTTCAAAGAGATATTGTATTGGAAAAAAAGGAGAATGACAATTTTCCACCTGTGAAAATGACCTGTCATTGGCATGAAGAGATATGATATTTGAGCAGAAAACATTTATTTCAACACTTTCCCCAGGTTGAGAAAATTTTCTTCTATCTTATCCTTTAAACACTTAATCCACATCAAGGACTTTAGGCAGCTAGGATAAAATCTCTAGTCTGTATGTCCTTGACTTGTTTTCAGATATTCAGACCACTTCTCATTGTTGAAATTAGCTTTCTTACTGTTTACAGTGCCTTTTCTCACTACAGATGTGAAGTTGAAATTCTCAAAGAAACGTTAAAACACATAGCCATGCACAATGTAAAAGAATGTTTCTTGACAAATCCTAAATTAAAAATTTTGTGACTTGATAAATATTTTAATATTAAATAAATCTAGTCATAAGAAAATGTGAATGGTATATCATGATCAAAAAAGATGACAAGGATGAATACCCAGCTTGATTAGTTTTCAGAATTTTAATTCAAATTGAACCTACTTGGTGGTCAATGTTTAGGACAAAATAAAAAAAGACCCAAAATCTAAGTAATTAAAGAAAAATACCTGTCATTCTCTCCCTTTGCATTGTGGCTTAAGGAAAAAAATAGCCTAGTTTCATTGTGGCAAGCATAAAGAACAGATCAGGCCGGGCGCGGTGGCTCACGCTTGTAATCCCAGCACTTTGGGAGGCCGAGGCGGGCGGATCACGAGGTCAGGAGATCGAGACCACGGTGAAACCAAAAAAAAAAAAAAAAAAAAAAAAGAACAGATCACTGGTATGAATTTTTGAAGTGTCACAGAAGCATCTTAGACAGAAAAACAAACATTTTTCTAGACTAGATAATCTTTATTGGTCACTGCATTCTAATCTTGAAAGTAACGGAATGAAATCAGCATCACATTTCTTCCATCATTCACCTTTGCCTCTGAGCAACTAACTTCTATGAGATACTACTTTAAATACAGAAAGCTTTAGAGAAGATGCTCCTTGGCTAAGCACATAATAACGTAACTGGACTTCTAGCTAACCACCCTATCAGATGCCCAACATATAAAAACACAAGATTCGCATATAGATCACATTAGTCTTAGATGAGACCTTTAGGCAGTCTACATAGTGCCTTGAGACGGCCTCAACAATGGCCCTGCTGCCCCCTAGAGTACACTTGCTGAATTCCTTGGAGAATGTTTTTGTTCACAGTTTTTAGGGTAAGATGAGATTCTACTGGCATTTAATTGACAAGAGCTAGAGAAACTTACCTTTCTGAAATTCACCAAAAAATCTCATACAAGGAACAACAGTAAATCACCCCACATGGCTTTTGAATGCCTTAAACAGTCGTAAGTAAAAAACCTGCTTATAATTATCAAAGTCCAGGATCTAACGCTATATTGCATAGGCATAAAACATCTTTTGCAAAGTTTCAATACACACTGCATTTTACAGGACCGTAACTCATTGTAAATCAAGAGAAAAATTCTACCTTGCTATCTTCAGGAATGTATCAAGAGTTTCTCCTTTGGAAAAACTGTGTCTTTGAGTGTGATGTGGCTCATGGTATTCCAGCTGTCTGTGCAAGGAATCTGTCAGCATGCATGTGCCGCTGTGGCATTCAGTGATTCTAAGGTTAATTACAGGTACAAGCAGCTGGCTGTTTCAAGATATCTTCTAATGTGATCCAACTGAATATTTAAATATCAAAGAAATAAATAATGTGCTGGTTATTATTTTTAGTTTAAGTTACTTTCTTTTCATTTTTAATTTTATTACATTTAGGGGTATCTTTTTATTTTTGTTGAAATTTATTATACTATGAAGAGAATTTATTTCAGAATAGCACAGAGGCTGTTTCAAAATAGTTGTTATTAAAAAATAAAGTCGAATCAGGGAATGAAAACGACTGGTGAAGAAATTAGAATTTCATAGTCTACTGCTGTTTTTTCTGCTGTACTGGCATATTTATTAACTGTAATTTGATCTCAACATAATCAGTTTCTCAATCTGTCACCTCTCTCTCTCTCTCCCCTAAAACTCCTAAAGCAATTCCTTCTTTTTCCTTTATCTTTGCTAACTTAAAATCATCTATTTTTTAAAAACTGTATTTCTATAATATGGAGATATATATATATATTTTTTAGATGGAGTCTCACTGTGTTGCCCAGGCTGGAGTGCAGTGCCATGATCTCGGCTCACTGCAACCTCTGCCACCCGAGTTCAAGTGACTCTCAACCTCCTGAATAGCTGGGATTACAGGCACCTGCCACCACGCCCGGCTAATTTTTGTATTTTTAGGAGAGATGGGGTTTCGCCATGTTGGTTAGGATGATCTTGAACTTCTGACCTCAGGTGATCCACCCATGTCGGCCTCCCAAAGTGCTTGGATTACAGGCGTGAGCCACCATGCCCAGCCTATTTCTATAATACATGTTTCTATAGTATAGAAATACAGGGATGTACGAATACATACACACATACCTATCTGTGTGTATATGTGTGTGTGTATATATGTATGTGTGTGTGTATATATATGTATGTGTGTGTGTGTGGGTATACATATTTTTACAAATACTCTTACCCAGCAAGGGCTAATGGTCAATTTTTTATTCCAAAATCCTTCCACTCAAGGTACTTAAAGAACAAATATAAAAAACTTCTTCAGTTTGTGGCCAGATTGTTGCTGGAGCCCATTTTTCCCAGTCATCAGTTAAATAATAAACTCTGTCTGGTACTCAGGAAACCAACAATGAGAAGCTAAATTTGTGCCTCCTAACAGATGTTTTCAGCCAGGAAAGCACTGATTCACTTCATGCAATCTTTTTCAGAACAAATCACAAACTTTTTTCAAACTCTGATCCATAATCACAGGCTCAGTTACTAAAATGTGAAGGAAAACAAAGGCAAAAATAAAGCTCATTCTACAGGTAATGCTTCGTGACACAAGCTATAAGCAGTGAGGAAAACAGAGTATCAGCTATCTGTTTTCCATTCATCAGTGAGTTGTGATTTGCTTTTAATTCAGGCAGATTTGTTGAGTACATACTAAATAAGAAACAGACACAGTCTATAGAAATGGCTTAGGACAGCATTGTCAATATTAAACTCTTTAAGAATTCAAAGCACAGTCAATAGCATATGCAGCACTTTAAGTCTCAAAACTAAAGACAGACAAAAAGATAAGATTTTATGGGTACTGCTAGAGTCCAGACTCCTTTTTTAACTGAGGAGAAGTTGGCCATGTTGTCTGGTAACATCTAACAGGTCCAGTGGTGCAGATCCCCAAAGTCTAATTCCAGCAATGAAATCATTTCTTTCCTAGTCTGTATTTCCCCACAGAGTTCAACCAAAGTGTTCTATCAATAAAATGGCCTGCAGGAAACACTGTTTCCACCTCTCAAGCACTGAACTAGAACAAATATTTATGTGGCAATATGGCCTGCAAATTTCAGCTGGTAAAATAAACGACAGAAAAATACCTACAATGAGTTTATTGCAAGCATCTGGGGATTTAAAAGCATTTTTTAGAAATTACTTCATCAATCTTCAAAAAATCCTTAAAGAATGCCCATTTTGTAGAAAGGTAAAGTAAAACATACGGAAACAGAAGCTGGACTACAATGGGTATAGAAAAAGTTCGCATAATTTTGTCAGTTTTGAATCAAGAATCTTTACAATCCTTGAGAATCAGACTAGAGGGACTTGGGTCTGTCTTCATCGGTCATATTTTCTGGTACATCTGATATGACTACATTTATATTAGCAACTCATGGAGACTTTAAAGAGGGTTCTAATAAAGTCTCTTAAGATATGCTTTAATGCTACCTGTCAAGTAAAAATTGTTTTACATCACATCTTTCTAAATAGGTCATGAAATTCTGTGCCTCTTGAGCAGTTTGGGGTATACATTTTATGTGTCCTGTTGGAAGGTGGTAGAATATGAAAACAAAGGGGGTAACCATATATTAATTTAGGCAAACTACCAATGTGTCAATTTTATCTTTTCTTTCCAAGTACTTTGTGCCCATTATGTAGATAAAGAGGAAAGGTCAAGAGAGGTAATGGGGCAAAGCAGGAGGAAGGTGGACTTTGAAAGCACATCTGGTTACAAGATCCATTTTCAGTGTCATCTCATGGCCCTGGGAAAGTACCACAGGAAAGTTTCTGTGCTAACTTACCAAGATCTCCAGCCCTACAATGAGAGTCCATTTGAGCCATGTTTACACCAGTCACTTACAAAATAGGAGGGAAAAGTGTTTTTGTTGAAAATTGCAAGCAAAGAAGAAAATGAAAACACTTCCCCATTTCCCCATCCACCCTCACACCCATGGTCTTGGCCAGGCTGGATGTCCTCCCAACCCACCCGGGGGATAGGTTCACTATGTGGCTCCTCCCTTTACTATCCTAAGACAGACAGCATAATAGGGTTGTGTGGCAGGGTCTCAAATATCAGGAGTGGGGTTAACTTATTTCTGGTGTAGTTTCTCCAATTGCTGTATCTAACGGTTATATCTCCTTGGCTTATTTTCTCTAAGGTTTAATCATAAGATTGAGAGTGGAGTGAAAGACTAATCACTTTTGGCTTACCTTCTTAATTTTATCTAATGAGACTATATTTGGCAAAGTCTGACATCAAAAATTTCTTGTTAGATCTAGCTAGCTAAAGTTATCAATACTTTATTACATATTTCAAATCAAAATACACACCTAACTATAAATAGATCAGTATTCTTTGATTTTTTTCCAAAAGAAATAAACAGAAGATTCTGTGGAAAATTATTCCTGTATTATTTTCCTCTTTCCTTATGGGCTGTCTGTTCCCAAGGAGAAGGATAACCACAAATACATCTTTAAGATACGTACTATACTGTATTGCAAGCAATCTCTGAGTTTCGGTTTCTTCACTTGTGAAATGGGGAGAATGATACCTCATAGGGTCCCTGTGAGGACTGAGTCAATGAATGTGCAGTACTAAGTACAGGGATGGGCAAGACAGAGAACACTCAATGTTTTTACCATCGCCATGTGCTCTCATCAGATCACTCTGCTGAACACATTCATTTTCACCTCCAGATCTATTTCCGCCTTTCTATATCCTGCCTTTGCCCTTGGAGGTTGACCTTGTCTCCTGGCTTCAGGTTTGGGTCCACTAACAAAGAACTCCATAAAGGGGCTGGGGGAAGGCTACCCTGTATCTTCCTCACACAATTGAAAATAAACCCTTCTGAATAATTCTAATTTGAGTGTGCCACCTGTTTTCCAATGAAACCATGAGTTATAAATTCATTTTTATAAGCATTATCTTCATCAAAAAGTTTAACATTATCAAATAAAAATTGTATACATAATTACCTAAGTTTATAAGGTTATATCCACACATGTCATTTGAAGGAAGATTCAAACTGGATAAAATTTGCTTCTATTCAGTCTCAATTATCACGTAAGTCTAAATTACAGTTTCAGCCAAGCAAGAAATAAAGGTACTTTAGCTGATGTTCAAGAAGCATATGGTTTTCATAAATGTTGAAGATGAGATTTAATATAAGCCTTTACTCTGATAAGCATTCTTTCTTAATGGCTTCTTTTAAAATGACTAATTTCACTATTTCCATTGTTCATTTTTGATGTTTAAAACAATGACAATTCATTCCTTTTGCATCCCATTCAAAATATTGATACCACACAACTTCTAAAAGTTCCAGGGTTTTTTGTTCTTTTAGTTTCAGAATATTTTTATTTGCTATACTACTTTTCTAACATTTATCTATTGATACTATTATCTGTATCTTGTCTGACAAGAATAACAGTCCTGGATGAGAAATCAAAAGACTTAATTTCCGGCTCTGACTCTTCTAGTTTGTTGTCTGCTGTTACATAGATGTGGTTCTTAATGTGGCTTTCCTACCACCCTGTGCCTAAATGTCCTCATTTGCTCAAGAAGAATATTTTATGACATGCTTACCTCCTTGGATTGTTTTAAAAATCAATACAAAAAAATATAGGTAAAAGTACTTTGTAATACTTAAAATTATATACAAATGTGAGGACTTTTAACATATATATCATCAAATAAAGATATTCTACTTTATTTGTGTGAGAAAAATAACTGAAATGTCCTTTGTTTCAAAGCACATTGATACAATTTCAGGTATCTGAATTAACAGAAAAAATAATCCAAGCACATGTAACTGACAGAATTTTTGTGGGAATTGCTCGGTTCATCTCTACAAAGAGGTTTGTTGGGAGTTATCTATTACTCTGAGTAAATTTTCTCAGTTCCTCTTTCCATGTTCTCATTGCTTCCAAGACAAAACACAAGATGGTATAGATAGGTTGTTCTGAAAGATTAGAAAAAATTTTAAAACATGGTAGTTCAATGGACAAGAGCTAAGAATATTTTACTGTACCATTTTTCTACCCGAATCTATAACTGGGTGTATAGTGTATTCCAATAGAGAATCAGAGAAAAGTGAGTAAAATACTGTCTAATCTGTTTGAAAGGAATACCTAAGGTTGAGTAATTTATAAAGAAAAGAGGCTCACAGTTCTGCAGACTCTGCTTCTGGTGAGGGCTTCAGGAAGCTTCCTCTCATAGCAGAAGGGGAAGGGGAATTGATATTACATGGCAAGAAAGGAGGAAAGAGAGAGAGAAGGGAGGTGCCAGACTCTTTAACAATCAGCTGTCACTCCATGAAGGGTCTGCCCACATGACCTAAACTCCTCCCAGTAGGTCCCACACCCAACACTGGGATCAAATTTTAACATGAGATTTGGAAGGGACAAATATCCAAACTACATCAAATACCAAGAGAAGAATGTCCCCAATTTTGTCCTTGAATGGAACATAAGACCCTGTTCATACACAAAATGAACATTTACAAGTTCAGAAATGCATGAACATATATATTTAGCTTGATATCATTAGAAATATATATGCTATTAACTTCTTTAAGCCTCCTTTTCCTCATTCATTCAAAATAAAAGCATTCATCGCAGACCTACCTACTAGAACTGCCCTAAGAGCTACAAACTCTGTGGTAAATTTTTATTTTATAAAGTCCTTAGACATGTGAAGATTGCATTCTAGTAGTGGAAAACAGAAAATAAACTAATGAATGGAAAAGGTAAGTTTAGATAATGCTTAGGCCTGTGAAGAAACATTGAGGTGATGTGATCAACAGTGCCTGGCTAAAGGGATTAATTAAAATTGGATGGCAGTCTAGGAAAACCTCTCTAAGGAAGTAACATTTGACTTGAGATGTACATGAAAAGATAGAGCAAACCAAGGAAGGATCTAGAGGCAGAAGATTCCAGGATGAGGAAAAAACAAACAAAAAGGGCAAAAAGCCTGGAGGCAGGGCTAAACTTAGCATGCCTGCGGATAGAAGGCTAATATGAATAAAGAAGAATGTCCTATAGGAGATAAGAAAAGTAGTCATGGGAAAGTCCATGGAAGGCCCTGTGAGCCATGGTAAGGGCTTTGCATATTAAGTAAAAAGATAAGCCAGTAAAATATTCTCAGGAAATAAGTGACACCCATTCCATCATGCAATATTCATTTAGAACCATCAATATACCAGGAATTCATCTAAGCTGAAGATTTTGTAACTATAGGCAAAAATTCCTGTCCTGATCTATGGGGATGTCCTTCTAGCTGCTGTGGAAAGGATTTACATGGGAACAGTATTGGAAGCTGTTGAAGCTTACAGTAGTAATTCAAGCAAGAGAAGGTGATGGTTTGTCTAGGGTAGCAACAGGGGTAACAATTTTATTTAATCATAGGTTTCCTGGGAGCATGACATCCTTTAACATTATGCTGCCAGATAGTAAATGTCCCCAAAATTATAACTTTTATTATTACAGAACAGCAAAGGGGATAACTCCAAATTTCACTGATTGTAGGGGTACAGAACTACCACCATTCATTGGTTCCAGAAGAGAGGAACAGAAGCTGCAAATAACTGGCTATTTATTAACAGTAACTGGCACAGCTAAGATAAGGGTAGGAACTGACAACGGGAAGTCTTCACATTTGAACAGTGATGTCTCAGCACCATTTATTTTTCTCTGGATGAGGGAAAAACACAGAGTGGAGGAACAGAAAAGGATATAAAGGTTGGAGTGGTGTGATTAATAATAGCATCCCAAAGGTTGATTCATGCATTAATTGAGGACATTGAGGAAATTACATAATCAATTCCAAACTGTTGTTTAATAAGATACTAGTTAGGATTTTTTTTATCTCTTCAATGGAAAGATACATATAAACACAAATATGTGTACATATACACACATGAATATATGTGTGTTTATTATTTTGCTGAAACATTCCAAGTAAACTGCAGATACCACCACTGCCCTCAAATGCTTTAGCATAGATATCCTAAGACTAGAGACATGTGCCCACAATATTATTATCAAACAAAATTTACTAATATAATTAATGCATAGTCCATATTAAATTTCACCCGGTTATCCCAAAAGGGATTTTAAGGAGTTTTTAAAATCCAAGATCCAGTTAAAATTTCACATGATATTTGCTTGTTAAATTTCTTTTAACTTAAGCTGACAACTCTCTTTGAATAAATTATGACATTGAAGGTTGCAAAATGCTGGTTTTTAGGTATGTTATTTCTTCTATATTTATTTGCTGGTTTTTAAATGATGTTTTTTATAAAAACATTGCAAATACATTTTAAATATCAAGAAAATCAAAAGAAATTCATATGACTAACTTTTCTATTAAACAGGGAAGATTCCTGTGCTGAGTATTTGTTAGTTTTGCCGGCCCAGTATGTTATCTCTCTCTCTCTCTCTCTCTGTGTGTGTGTGTGTGTGTATGTTTTGCTTTTGTTTTTGTTTTTGTTTGCACCATTTCAGATAGCAAAAACTTAATTTACTTTTCTTTTCTGGGATCCTTACCATCCTGTTCATCTGTTCATGTGGTTTGGAAAGGAGGGGAATTTCCCTCCTTTCTTTTTCCTTTTTTGAGACACGGTCGCGTTCTATTGCCCCAGCTAGAGTGCAGTGGCACAATCTTCGCTCACTTCAACTTCGGCCTCCCAGGTTCATGTGATTCTCCTGCCTCAGCCTCCCAAGTAGCTGAGATAACAGATGTACACTACCACATCTGGCTAATTTTTGTATTTTAGTACACATGGGGTTTCGCCACCTTGGCCAGGGTGGCCTCTAACTTCTGATCTCAAATGATCTGCCTGCTTCAGCCTCCCAAAGTGCTGGGATTATAGGCTACAGTTACTGCACCAGCCCCCTCCTTTCAACTTTTAAGGATAGAGACATAACCCATGAATGACCAATTAGAGAATTCTGTATCCATGTCCACAAAACAGGGATAGGCACATGACCCAAGTGAGGTAAAGGGTTTTGTGGGAACTATTAGAAAGGAGATGTTATCTTTCCCTGGCACTGTTAAATGCAGAATAAGTAAGTCTGGAATTATAAATAAATAATTCATAATTACTGAATGAGACCAGCTGATCTGAAAAAGAAGCAAAGGAAAGCATTATCAAGGCAAGAGATGGACAAAGAAAAGTTGAGGATTGAGGTCATCAGTCAAACCCTTGGACCCAACCACTCCTGGAGCTGGTCTACCTCCAGATCTTCAGCCAAGTTAAGCAGTAAATTCCCTTTACAGTAAAAAAACAACAACAACAAAAAAAACAAAACACATTGAGTTGGGTTTCTGTCTTTTGCACCTAAATCACCCAGCTAATAATACACTTCTTAATCTTTATAAACTTTAGACTAAGTTAGGCCTTTGATCCAGTCTCTTCGATTCATAGATTAAAAAGTTCAGCTCCAGAGAAATTCTGAAAATGCGGAGACTGCACAGCTAGTTAGTTGCAGAACCACAAACAAAAATCAAGTTTTTAGACTCTCTGTTTAGTGTTCTCTTCTACCCTTTGTCATTTGGCTTCAAGTTATATTTTGTGTGTGAATCATAAGAGTTATGCACTGATGAATTAGATTTTGCCAACATTTGTGTAGGCAAATCAAATAAACCAGAAAACAAAAATTTTCTTCTGAAAATAGTAGACCTAGCATTTTCTTTGAGCTTAATAACTCCTATCATTATTGAAATCTTTAATATCTTAGCAACAGCCAAATTCAAAATCCTCCAACGAAGGAAAACATAAACTTTGTTACAGTGTAATTCATGCCATTGAATTTCTATAGAAAACAAATCACCTTATAATACATTGACTATTATATTTTCTATTATTGCTGTCTGCAAATATATTCTATTTTACGGGGAAATGTAATGTAATGAAATGTCATGTTATTAGCTATTAACAGTATAACTGATTCAGATGTTTGCTATTTTAAAAAGAAGAAAAATTGAGTACATTTGAAAGTTCTACGTGATACTACTTTTTAAAAATCTGTGATTATTACAATTTTAATTCCCCCAATATATTGTATATCTTTTTTTAACCTAAGTCACTTATTTGAAATATTGATTTTGTACATCTTCTAGTCATTTTCCTTTAATTTCCCTAAAATCATTGGAATAAAAACATAATATCTGAAACAATCACACATACTCCAGCAATCGGGAAATCCAGTATTTATGTCAGACTCAAGAAATAACACCATTGAGGCCAGGTGCCGTGGCTCACGCTTGTAATCCCAGCACTTTGGGAGGCCGAGGCGGGTGGATCATGAGGTCAGGAGATCGAGACCACGGTGAAACCCCGTCTCTACTAAAAATACAAAAAAAAAAAAATTAGCCGAGCGTGGTGGCGGGCGCCTGTAGTCCCAGCTACTCAGAGAGGCTCAGGCAGGAGAATGGTGTGAACCCGGGAGGTGGAGCTTGCAGTGAGCCAAGATTGCGCCACTGCACTCCAGCCTGGGCGACAGAGCGAGACTTCCTCTCCAAAAAAAAAAAAAAAAAAAAAAAAAAAACCCCATTTCTTTCTGCCTGCACTAGGGAGCAATATGAAAATGGTCATTTATTTTGTTTTGTCATTTTCCTGAGCAGGGTGCCCACAGGATACTTAAATAGTTACTTTCCTTTTTTGCCATCTCTCCAGGTTAACAACAAAAATATATTCAGCTACCAAGAAACTAAATAGGTTATTTATTTTTCACTTGTCAAATCTATATTTCCAAATATCCCCTGAGCCAGATTTGTGGAGGAGTAAAGGTGGGGTGGAAGATATTTTATACATATTTAATTTGTTATTCTAAAGAGGTATAGTTCTTTATTCTGTTAGTTTTGTTGGGCCTCTACGGTGTCAGCAATAATGGTATAATCGTGCTTTGAATGCTTTCTATGGAATTCTACAGGTCCAAATGTCTAAGTTGAGTGCCTTTAATTTTCCAGCAGGAGATTGTAGCATATTGGTTGATCTATACAATAAAAATTATCTACAGTTCTTTCCACTGCTCCCCATCCCAAATCACACTACACATGTAACGTCTACACAGATGACAGATTGCTAGAACAAGACCTGACCAACTCTCCTTTATTTTAGGGTTTTTTTTTTTAAATCTTTGATTAAAGCTGAATACCGAGAACATTTTTATCTAACAGAAAAGTAGTATTAGAATATCTGAAGGATAATAACTTCAGCTTAATTAGATACTTTTTGTTACACAATCATCAATAGCTCCATGTCAGTTTTATTTCTTGCCCGCTTTCAGTATAAGCTAACTTCCGTACCTGTTGTAATGCTGCTTCTCTTGCTTATTTCTAGTCTCAGTTTGGTATTTCTTTTTTCTTTCTTTCTTTCTTTCTCTTTTTGTGATGGAATCTCGTTCTGTCACCCAGGCTAGAGTGCAGTGGCACAATCTCAGCTCACTGCAACCTCCGCCTCCTGGGTTCAATTAATTCTCTTGTCTCAGCCTCCCGAGTAGCTGGGACAACAGGTGCATGCCACCATGCCTGGGTAATTTTTGTATTTGTTTAGTAGAGACGAGGTTTCGCCATATTGGTCAGGCTGGTCTCGAACTCCTGACCTCAGGTGATCCATCCAACTCGGCCTCCAAAATCAGTTTGATATTTCAATAGTCGGCAACTACATGAAGGGAAAGGAGGTAGCTGTTATATTCTTTCTGGTGAATAACATCTTAATCATATGTTAATGCATGAAAGAAAATGGGAACTCTGACGATGCCAAATTTATCAAACCAAAAAAAATCCATCAGCTACCTACAATTTAAAAGGTGTGTTCCACTAATGGATATTTATGGCTAGACATTCTGACAATGTTCACCCTGAGAACTTCAAATGTCTTAGATAAAATATCTTTAAAGCATTCTTTAAAGTACATTTATTGGTCAACGTGGATAAAAAGACTCGTCTGAGGCCAAAATCTTAGTGAAAACAGAACCCAGGTAAATAAACACAGCACTGATGCTTACTTTTGCCTTCGAGCCCTTAGCCAATTTTTGTTGATTTTGAGCTTTTATTTTCAATGGATGGGGTTGGAAAGACGCTAGTGGAAAAAGTGACATAGCTTAGGAATTTGCCAAAATAGTCTAAACAAAAGATCCCCACATTCAGCTGGTATCCCAAATACTCCTCAATGTAAAGATGATCAGAAATAAACCTGCGTCCCCCTTTCAAGGTGGAAGCATGGAAAAGTGCCTGTATAAAATCTTAGCACTGGGTTACAAAATATATTTCCCCTGAAAATGCATGTCTACAGCTGACTCTCGTTACAGTAGGTAGCAAAAACCTTCAATTCCATAATTTAGCTCAAACTAATCCTAAGTGCTTAATACCCTCAGGTGCTTGTGGAAAGCAGTAGAAAATACATTCTAGAGGACCAACTTTTGACCCACATATCAAAGGATTTCAAATGATAAATTTTCCAGGAATATAAACAAAGTGAATAATTACAAAAGTCAAAAGGAAATAAGAAACCATGAGGAAAAAAAAAAGCCAACACAAATAAAACTATAAAGACTCAGATATCAGATATTTTACAAAATAATTAGTATGTTTAATATGTTCCAAGAAATAAAATAGGGACCAGAAAATAAGAGTGAGCAGTAAGAGTATGTAAGATTGCCAAAAGGTTTGAAAAGAACCAAAAAGAATATCTCAAGATAAAAGTTGTAATTGAAAATGTACATCAATGAACATAGAGACATAAAAACGAAGAAAAATTCAGAGAATGTTAAAAAACTGGAAGACTTATCTAAAGAAATTATCCAGTATTCAGAAAAGAAAGACAAGAAGATGAAAAATATGGGAGATTAAAAGACACGGAGGATGGAATAAAAAGTTATCACAAACATCTAATCAAAGTTTTGGAAGGAAATGAGACGATGTTTCTAAAACTTATTTGTTTAAAAAACAAAATTTAAACTCAAGTGTGATAAGAGGAATAAATTTTAAAACTACTCACAGATAGATATAATGTAATGAGGTTTCAAAGCAACAAACCTCCCCCCAAACAAATCAAGAATACATCTAATCAATAAATGAACTTAAGAAGAAATTTATAATAGAAATTTTAAAACTTTTAATGGAATGAAATGTGAAAATATTGCATAGAATATAGCTGAAGTAGGTTTTAGGACAGTTTTAACAATTGTAGACTAAAATGTTTATAATAGAACACTAAAAAGTTGAAAGTTAATAGCTAAGCATCCAACTTAAGAACTAAGAAAACAGTAAATGTAAAAACTGAAGAAATTAGTTCATTTTTAAAATTTCTCATCTAAGTGAGATCGTGTGGTATTTGTCTTTCTCTATCTAGCCTGTTTCACTCAGCATGCCCTCTAGATTCATTCATGTTGTTCCGAAGGAGAATTTTATCAATTTCTAAGATGGAATATTATTCCATTGAGGAATGAAAGAATAAAGAGCAAAAATTAATGAAATAGAAAAGTCTACAATAGAGAGGAGCAACGAAACGAAAGACTAATAAAACTGGTAACTATCTGGCAAGATTAATTATGAAAAAGTATAAAAGAAGGCATAAGAGCAACACTATAATGAAAAAGAGAATATAACTTCAGTGAATAAAAGGCTATTATCAATAACTTTATGTCAAGAAATATAAACAGTTGAAGTAGAAACATTGCAAGAAAAAAAGTTAACATTCTAACTAAAAAAGTAGAAATTTTAAATGATCAATGTTTTAAAAATACATAACATATCATGCCCAAAGGCCAAAGCAAAAGAATGGCTCTGAAAGAGAAAGCTGTCCTTTTTGCTTCTTAATTCTTCTTTTCTTCCACAAATATTCCATAATTTGGAGATGGGTGCACTGTGTTTTTTGTAATCGGACTCCGTCCCATCTTTCTGCACCCAGTACACCCAGAATTAGACTTAGACTGTGCTCTAGTTGAGTTGAACTACTTACCATCTGCAAATCCCAAGGTATCCTTTGATCCTGGTCTTTGCCTAAGGTATTGTTTCTGCCTGGCTCCTCCTTTCTATCTTCATTACCTTCCTTCCTCCTTCAAGTACTTATGCTTATGGTTCATGGTTCATGATGTAACTGAGGTGTTGCCTACTGTAGGAGCCCTCATAATTTCCCCCATTTAACCCCCATCTTGAATAAAATCTCTCCAAAGTATATCCAAAATTGAACAATTTCATGCCTCATTGAGAGCATTTATCAAATGTATCATAGCTGTTTTCTGGCCACCTTTCCAAGTTGACTGTAAGCTTCTGAGACAGTGACTTTTGACTTTTGACCTTTTGACCTTTTGATTCCATGCTACTCTTCAAGATGCAGCAAAGTGTTTAACATGTTAGTTCACACCAACGTGTACAATAATTGTTTAATGAATGCATGCTGTATTATCTTAATACTATCAAGATGTTACATTTATTAGTCATGTAATTAATTCAGTAACAACTTTTATCAACAAGAAACTTTGATTTTCCTATAACTTTTTGATGAGAAAAATGTATGTCCACATCAGAAGATAGTGCATAGTTTAATTAGTAAACTTAAAATTTGGCATTTGGATTGTTACACTGATGTCTCATCAGTTTATGAAGAGTAAATCAGTTTTCTTAATCAAATTCCTAAAAGCCAGAACCAGGACCATGGTAGACTGCTTGAGATAACGTCACCAGTTAAGAGCGTACGCAGATAGCCAGATAATCTTTCTTTACATGAATCTCTGCAACTGGCATTCCCTTCCTTCTAGAAAGATTATCAGAGCATTTTTCAAACTAAAGAAAAGGGAACATAAGAAATATTTTTCATTATATTGCAGTTTCTTAGGGCTTCATTCAGATTTTTTAATTGTGGATCACATGAACGTTCATTACAGAATAAGACAATGTTACACTAACTGTGGGAAATCACCAACCATCCATATGTAATGGGGGTTTGAGTGAAATACATTAAATACCTGCGACCTATCAATAAAAGGAGCCTTTAGACCTCTTTCACATACTTTTCCAATTGCTTCTCCCAGGATGAATCTATCTCAGGAAGCTCTTTGGTCCCACATGCCATGAATACTCAGACATAGCTTAATCTTGAGTTGACTGTAGTTTAGGCAACCAGGAAAATACCCTCAAGTAGGCAGAAATACTAAGAGATTTAGAGATACTCTTGCCTCTCAATGTTAGAGGCAATACCTTGCAGCAATATTGGAAACTATGTTTCAGGACATCTTTAAAGCTAAAATGGAAACTCTTCCTACTCTTTGTTAAGATGTTTTAATTCTTGCAACAACTGCTCAGGTTTGTGGTTACGATCCATTTTCTTTACACTTTTCACTGGCTGTGAGCTGCAACAAGTATCTCTTTCCATTAAAAAAAGAAAGAAAGAAAGAAAAATTCCACAAGGAATGCCCACTGAGGCTGGTATAATTAAGGTACTCTGCCAGGAACTCCGGGACATAAAAAAGAATATGAAAAGTAGTCCCTTCCCTCAGAGACTTTGGAGTCTAGATGGAGAGACAGAATATAGATATATGTAGTGGGTACAACTTTCAACTTATAAAGTCAAACATGCAAGAAATGTAACGCTTCATTACTTTATAACAAGTTACTTCTGTTTTAAGTTTCTATTCTACAGGGCAGAAGAAACTAAACCTGAGTTAATTCAGGAAAATCTCACTTTTTAACTGGGTTGTTTTTCTCTTGTAAATTTGTTTAAGTTCCTTATAGATACTGGACTTTAGACCTTTGTTACTTTCATAGTTTGGAAATATTTTCTTCCATTCTGTAGGTTGTCTGTTTACTCTGTTGATAGTTTCTCTTGCTGTTGAGAAGCTCCTTATTTTAATTAGATCCTACTTGTCAATTTTTGCTTTTGTTGCAATTGCTGTTGGTGTTTTGTCATGAAATCTTTGCTCTTTCCTATGTCCAGGATGGTATTGCCTAGATTGTCTTCCAGGGTTTTCATAGTTTTGGGTTTTACATTTAAGTTTTTAATCCATCTTGAGTTGATTTTTGTGTATGGTGTAAGGAAGGGGTCCAATTTCGGTCTTCTGCATATCACTAGCCAGTTATCCAGCACCAGTTTTTGAACAGGGAGTCTTTTCCCCATTGCTTGCTTTCATCAGCTTTGTCAAAGATCAGATGATCACAGGTGTACAGCCTTATTTCTGGGTTCTCTATTCTGTTCCATTAGTCTATGTGCCTGTTTTTGTACGAGTACCATGTTGTTTTGGTTACTGTAGCCTTGTAGTATAGTTTGAAAAGTGAGCAAGGACATGAACACACACTTCTCAAAAGATATACATGCAGTCAATACGCATATGAAAAAAGCTCATTATCACTGATGATTAGCTAAATGCAAATCACAATCAGATACTATCTCACATCAGTCATAATGGCCATTATTAAAAAGTCAAAAAATAACAGGTGCTGGTGAGCTTGCAGAGAAAAGGAAACACGTGTACACTGCTAATGGGAGTGTAAACTAGTTCAACCACTGTGAAAAGCAGTATGGAGATTCTTCAAAGAGCTAAAGGTAGAATGACCATTTGATCTAGCAATCTCATTACTGGGTATATACCCAGAGGAATATAAATCATTCTACCATAAAGACACATGCATTGATATGTTCATTGTAGCACTATTTACAATAGCAAAGACATGAAATCAACCTAAATGTCCATCAATGACAGATTAGATAAAGAAAATGTGGTACATATACACCATAGAATACTATGCAGCCATAAAAAAATGAGATCTTATCTTTTGCGGGAACATGGGTGGAACTGGAGGCTATTATCCCTAGCAAACTAATACAGAAAAAGAAAACCAAATACCACATGTTCTCACTTACAAGTGAGAGCTAAATGATAAGAACTTAGGAACACAAAGAAGAGAACAACGACACTGGGGTCTACTTGAGGGGGATGGGTAGGAGAAGGGCAAGGAGCAGAAAAGATAACTATCGGATACTGGGTTTAATACCTGATTGATGAAATAACATGTACAACAAACCCTCATGACACCTGTACCCCTTCACATGTACCCCCAAACCTAAAATAAAAGCTAAAAAAATTCAGAGAAATCCCATTCACTTTATCTAGAATCAGATGTTAATATCAAGATCTATATAATTCTTCCATTTCCCCAGAAAGGGAGCTCTTATGGGGCCTGGCACCACTAAGTTGGCCAGTAATCAACTCAGGTCACTTCTGCATCATCCCTTACTCCCAAATGCAGGCCTCTACAGGTGTGACACTCTTTGCTGCTTTCATGCTAATATCTTTACCCACTGCTATATTAATTGATGTAATTTTCATTTGTAGTAACTTTTTTACTTGTGAAACTCATTGAAGCTAGACCTTGAGATGTCTGTTGCCTCATGGAAGATGTGCTTGGGAAGGAGACGCTAGAGGTTGCACAGGTCAGTTTGGACACCTAGAATGTGGGCAGCTGCTGCAGGCATTAGGAAAGGAAGACAACATTCCTGACTGAGCAGGGCGGGAAGCTTTTAGGGATGTGATGGGAGTGGTGATAAATACTGAAGAGTGGAAAGATGGTGAGGGGTGATCAAAAGCGCTGAGGACAGAGATGCTTTGAGAACTTTCTATTATTCTTTGGAAGTCAAATGTTTATATTCTGCTTGATTTAAAGCAGCCCACGTTTGGATATGAAGGCAGATTTCAGTGTCAGGTAGACCTGAGCTCATTTTGGCTCTCACACTTGTTAAATGAACTTCCTTGAGAAAGTTTCATAGCCTTTCGAGCATGTTTTTCATTTCCAAAATGGACAAAAATCTCTACTTAGCCAGAGAAGTCTATGTAAATATTTGGCACATTGCCTTGTATAGCCTCTTAGTTGGCTCATTCTCCTTCCCTGCTAAGGCAGAGCATGCTACAGTCTCCTACAATAATTGAAGTACATGTCTTTCTTCCTTGATACACTAAAAGCTTCTTGGGGCAAGCAGTGCATCACATTAGTTTCACATGGTATACTACTTTGCACATAAAGACTAAACAAATTTCAGTGAATTTGGCTAAGTCCCGTATTTACAGCTTCTTTTCTAAGAAGGCATGTCTAGGAAGCTGCTTTTTGACACCTTGGAGTCAGTTTCTATCTAACGCAACGTCTAAGAAGCACTTGCTGGTTCAAAGCTGTGCTTCAGAATTAAGTTCACCTCACAGCTTCCACACAGTTGGTGTTACTTCTTGGCCTTCTGGCCATACATCCAGATCCCAAACCATGAGTTCTGCATATGCTCATGTAGTGCAAAACTTCAGACTTCTCTTGCCTTCCTGGATAACTACTGGTTACCCTCATCTTCTTCTCCACCCTTCCCTCAACTCATCTCTATTTTATTTTCTCCTCATAAAGGAAGTTTTCAATATTATTTAAACAAAATATTTTCCTTCATGACACGCTTTTGGGCATGCTGTTTCCTCAAGCAGACAAGCCATTTCTCCACTTTTTTATTATTATTCTTTTGGGGCCTGGATAATTTGCCTCCCTCTTAAAGTCCCAGCTAAAATGTCCTCTTTTCCATGGAGCACTTTCTGATTCCTCTTAAATTTCTCATATTTCCCTCTGTGCCCCATAATACTCTGTACTTTCTTATTGGTTAGGATCCTATTTGAATGCAATTTTCATTTTCTACATGTATAACTTCATAACCTTGCAGATAGTGCCACGACCTATTCTCCTCAGCAGCCTCTAGATCTAGCACAATACTTGACACATAGCACTTGTTCAACCAACATGGAAAAAATAATAATAGCTCTGCCAGGTATGAAGGCCACCACTGAAGGACCTTTGCATCTGCACAGTTCAGGGCCTTCCCAGATGCAAAATTCTTATTCCACCTTCGTTTCCATATGTGTGCAGAGCCAGTGTCTCCTCTTTTACTCTAATCATCTCCCCACAGCTCCTGTTCTGCACTTCATCAGTATTTATCTATCCCTATACCTGCATTCTATAGTTTAAAATAGGATTGTCCCTATCCCTGTATTGTCCCTATCCCTGTATTCTATAGCCATCTAGAGTTCCATCACATATTCAGTATGCCATTTTACCTTGTCGTGCAGCAAAACTTCATGATCCTTAGCCTTACGGAAGATGAAGAATAAGTAGAAGGAAGAGAAGGAAGAGGAGGAGAAGGAAGAGAGGAAGAGAAGCAATTTGTAATTAGAGCAGATAAAACCTCCAAAGTTCATTACTCTCAGTATGTACAAGATAATTTCCTGGGTGCTAGAAGCCTCACATGCTAAGTGTTTTAGGGCACAGTGTTTCTTAAAAACTAAGTGTCTTGCCAAGTTCCTGCTTATCCACTTCTAAAAAACAAAAAGCTCTGTTTGAGAGGAGCTCTTTAAGCTTTTGTCCCAGGCTGAGCATTTAATTGTACCAAGGGCTACAGTACAGCTTCTCACACAGAGGGGCTTTCCACACTGGGACAAGAAGAACATAAAAACAAAAAAGTAATTTAGCCTGCATATAATTTACTGTATTCCTCCAGTGATTGCTAATTACAAGAATATGTGTGTGTGTGTGTGTGTGTGTGTGTGTGTATGTTTACAAGCTGTCCCTAGCAGCCTCACTTTCTCCTATTTCTCCATCCTGAAGTCAATGCATAGCACATTTCAACTGTGGCACAAGTTCAGGTCAGAGCAAATTCAAGGATTCAAGTTCCATGCCAGGTTTCTCTTGCCCACGAAAGCAGGAAGCTGTGGCAGGGAAAATCCACTTTCAAATCCAATACTGTTGCTGCACAATGAATAGGAAAAGGAAAAAAAATTGTGGAAACTAAGACTGAAAACGGTTTCAAGCTGGAAGGCTGTTTGTTTACACGTACCTTACTTGGTTTTTTTCTTTCAATTCATGATTTTCCATATTGATTATTAAGAGAAGCCACTCTCTTTTCGCCAGGGAGAAAGACCTGGGATGTATAGTTTTTCTTAGGGAGGGGTTTGTTTTAAAGAAAGTGGCATGAAAGGAAGAGAAGGGTAAATTTTAGGAGCACCAGAAAAGCGTTCTAGCTACTAGAATGACTTTATCTTCTTCATTTAATGGTGGAAAATGTTTTACTCCACAATGGAAAATTTTCCAACCTGAAGATTTCTGAAAGAAACAAAGCGATGTTATAAATTTATACTCTCAAATGTAGATAGTTCCTGACAGAGCCGTCCTTCATCATAGATGTTAAAAAGAATAGAAGTTATTAGTCACAAGGATAAGAGGATCAAGAAGAAGAATACATTTCTTTGACTGAGGGCCCTCCAAAAGTAAACCAAATCACTTGGCTGAGTCAGTGGACCATCAAGACCCTGATTTAGGACACCATTTTTCTTGTTCTACAAATCACAGGATCTTAAAAAAAAAATACAAAAAACTGACTTTTTAAAATGTAATTTTTTCCTTGAAAAACTAAATGTAAAAAAGAAGAGTTTTTCTCTGTTTTCCTGTGACTACAACTACTCTCCCACAATGCCAATGGCTAGAGTAAGAAAAAATAATTTTCAGGTGTGGTAAGCACGCCAAAACGATTTACAAAGAAAGATTGCAAAACATAATCACTGCACATTCCGATGGATAAGTGAAAAAAGTTCTGGAATTTTCTTCAACAGAAAATGTTAAGAGGACAATATATTGTCAATTGATTAAGCTCTTTTTGGGAAAAACTGAATACAGGCAGCAAGATAAATCCAATGATTTAAGATTTCTTTTCTATCTCAATACATTTTGAAAATCTCCACCTCTATGCTTTTAACATTTTAAAAATTAAAATTCCTCTATTTTTCAAAATGTATCTTTTTCATAAGTTTATTCATATTCTATTCTTTTTACAAATATTTGCTTACTATAGAGCAGCTGTACTCAGATTTCAGTGTGTAAAAGAAAGAAGTGAGGGGCTTATTTAAGAGAGACATTCTGAGGCCTGATGCCTAGAGAGTTTAATTTTAAACTTTCTGGAATGGTCCAGAAGTCTATATTTTATTAGTTATCCAAGTGATTCTGAAGGAAGCAGTAAGACCTTCTTTGAAAGGTCCACTTTGAAAGCATCACTGATTTCTCTGAACTCCTTAAAATAATGGAGAGGAATATCTTAGAGTCATAATCTACTTAAGACTAAAACTTTTAAGAAGGCAAATGCTCAAGACCCAGTTGCCCGATTTTCCAAATAACAATTTCCAAAAGGTACAGGATATAGCTCAATGTGACTCGGCTATCTGTATTTATTGATTGATACTTACCAAAGTTAAGCCCCTGTCCTCACACAGGCTGGGAGAGAGGGGCTCTGTCTTGATGATGGCCTGTTAAAGGGAAGGCTCCCAGACACTTTTCTTTTTCTTTTCTTTTCTTTTTTTTTTTTTTGAGATGGAGTCTCGCTCTGTAACCCAGGCTGGAGTGCAGTGGCATAATCTTGGCTCACGGGACCTCTGCCTCTGGGGTTCGAGTGATTCTCTCATCTCAGCCTCCCGAGTAGCTGGGATCCACCACGCCTGGCTAATTTTTTGTATTTTTAGTAGAGACAGGATTTCATCATGTTGGCCAGGCTGGTCTCAAACTCCTAACCTCAAGTTATCTGCCTGCCTCAGTCTCTGAAAATGCTGGGATTACAGGCATGAGCCACCATGCCCAGCTGACTCGAGGCTTTCGAGAAAGACATTCCTGAGTTGTAGAAAATGTATAAAAGGGTAGAATTTACAGTTGTAAATTTTCTCAAGTAAATGTTCTAAGAAAAGGGAGATCAGGTATCTAAAGTAAGGAATAACCCTGTCTAGAGTTTAGTCAAGCTGAGAGGCCATGTGACTGCCTTGGTCACCTCTGCCTTCCTTATGGCCTGTGCCCTTTGCCTCCCTATTCTGACAAGAAACCAACTCTGCCCATGTGACTGTGGTGCTTAGGTTCCTCTCCATTTTTAAAAATTTAATTTTTAATATTTATCGATGCATAATAATTTTACATATTTATGGGATGCAATCTAACGTTTCAAGACATGTATATATATTATAATGTCAGATGGTAGAACGTGAGAGTAGAATAATGATTACCAGACGCTGAAGAGGGCAAGAGGGAAGGGGGTACTGGGAGAGGTTAGTCAATGGATACAAAGTTACCATGAGAAGGGAAGAATAAGTTTTGGTATTCCATTGTGCAGTAGGGTGACTACAGCCAATAACAATGCAGTGTGTAATCTCTCTCCATTTTTAAGAAGCCTTAGAGTTGTGGGCCGGAGCTTCCTACCCTGCTTCCTCAGCTCCCATTAATTCTTCTTAGCAGAGATAATCTCCAAAAGTGGAATTTGCCTACTCAAGAGTGACAATGAATAATCGCTGTTAATGATGAGTGCTTTACTAGCAGATCTTTAACCTCCATACAGTTGAGTAAATTAAACTTGGAGAGTTTCTAATGAAGAAAATTTGAAAGCTAATGTATTATATGCTGCCTAAAACTGCTGATTCTGTGACAACAACAGACGATCATTCTCTGCTGGTGTTATTCAGTGTCTGCAGTAAGATACAGACCACACTCTTCATTTAATCACCATAATGTCTAGAACAAATGGAGGATATTTTAACGATGACAGATGTAACTTTTCTTGCAGCTCCTTCAAAGATGATAAAAAGGTTTTCGATTATTACAAAATAATATTTAAACAATATTACGTATTTTTATATATAATATAAACAGTTATATAACAGTCTTGGTAGAATGGCAGGTTGAAGGCAGTAGGTTCAAATGCCAGCCAACTGGCTGCAAAAGGAACAAAAAACAAAAACCAAATTATAATAAACCACTAGGAAACCATGGCTGTCAAAGGCAACCTCAGTCAGCTGAGAAAAGTCCAATTTCTAGAAACGTCTTTGTGCTTCTTGTCCTTTTATTGGAGGTTTCTTTCTTGCAGAAAAGTAATAAAATGATTATGATTTGAGATTGAGATGAATTATCAATTCATCATGGTGTATGTTTAATGTGATATACTTGCACTAATGGTATGTGCTTTTAATTAGAGAGCTAGTCTCAAGGAAAGAGAAAATTCATTTTCTCAATAAAAATATTTTATACCCAGGATATGGTGCCTTAAAAACCTTAATGAGCTCTGAGGCTGACATTACAGCAATTAAAATATGAGTGAAAAAATAAGTCTGTCTTGTTGGACAATCTGGATGATCACAGCTATCTTCCTTATCACATGGAACATGTCACATTTTACATTATTTGCAAGAATCTGCAATTTACCACAAGGAAAAAGAAAGCTAATTTTTTTTTTTTTGAGATGAAGCCTAGCTCTGTTGCCCAGGCTGGAGTGCAGTGCTGCGATCTTGTGATCTCGGCTCACTGCAAGCTTCACCTCCCAGGTTCATGCCATTCTCCTGCCTCAGTCTTCGGAGTAGCTGGGACTACAGGCACTCGTCGCCATGCCCAGCTAATTTTTTGTATTTTTAGTAGAGATGGGTTTTCACTATGTTAGCCAGGATGGTCTTCATCTGATGACCTCGTGATGCGCCTGCCTTGGCCTCCCAAAGTGCTGCGATTACAGGCATGAGCCACCATACCCTGACTGAAAGCTAATTTTCATAAAGTGACAATGGGCCTCTCCAGTTCTGGCTGATACACAAATACTGTTTTCACTTAGGAACTGAGTATTTCTTGCAGTGAGTTAATAAGGGTTTTACAGAAGGCTGCTGAATTATCTGGAGGCAATTTTACAATTTAGAGAACAAGTGATTATGTCTATTTAGTGATGAATGAGGCAGAATTGACATTCTCAAAAGACAGGGCAATAGGATTCTAGTCAGTAAGCTTTGCTCAGTGGATGCTTTCACCTGGAGTTTTAGAGAAACTAGCTAAGTACAGAGACTATTCTACATGTCAATATGATAAATATTTGTTAAATGTTACTGTGTACACAGCACCCAATTAGTCACTGGTACACAATTTGCTTCTCTCATTCACCTGTCTGCATCTCAGTAAATATCACATTCATTCACCTGGCCACTCAAGCTGAAGCTTCAAAGTTGTCCTGTGTTTTTCTTTTTTAAATATGTAAAAAATACGTGTGGGTGCACAGTAGGTGTATATATTTTTATGGGCTATATGAGATATTTTGATACAGTCATGCCATGTGTAATTATCATGTTGGGGTAAAAATGGAATATCCATCTCCTCAAGCATTTATCTTTTGTGTTTCAAACAATCTAATTATACTCTTTTAGTTATTTTTAAATGTACTAAATTATTTTTTACTAGAGTCACCTGTTATGCTAGTGAATACCAGTTTTTACTCATTCTAATTAATTTTTTGTACCATTAACCATCTCCACTTACCTCCCAACCACCAACCCCCACACCCCACTACCCTTCCCAGCCTTTCCATAACCACCCTTCCACTCTCTGTCTCCATGAGTTCAAATGTTTTAATTTTTAGTTCCCACAGATGTTGAATGTGTGATGTTTGTTGTTCTGTACCTGGTTATTTCACTTAACATAATGACCTGCAGAGTTGCCCTTAACCATGGTTGTCCTTAATCCTTCCTGCCCTTCACACTTGCATATCCAATATATCAGCGAGCCCTATTGACAGTGCCCTCAAAACGTGACTTGCATCTGTGCAGTTCTCCCTAGTGCCACTGCCAACAGCCCAATCCAAGCTACCATTATTTCTAATCCAGGCTACACTAATAATTTGCTTACAGATCTCCCTGTTCCCATTCTTGTCCTTTCTTTATAATCCATTCTCTACAGTCAGTGGAATTGTTTTAATGTCATAAATCAGATCATGCCACTACTCTGCTTAATACCTTCTAAAATTTCCTTTTTGCCTTTAGGATAAAATCTAATCTTTGTATCAGGTCTGCATTATCCCACATGATCTGACCCTTGCTCACTTCTTCAATTTTATCTTGTGCCGTTTTTTCATTTATCTTTGCCTCATTTATTCTGACCTTTCAATTCCTAAAACACGCTAAGTAAGTTCCTCTCTCAGAACTTTTGCTAGATAATGTCCTAGCCTAATTCATGATGGGGTGCCCCCTTCCCATCATTCAAGTCGTAGAGCAAATGTTTCCCTCATAGGCAGTTATTCCCTAATCACTTTATCTTCTTAAATATATACTTAAAGACACCTTCCATCACTGGGTTTTTTCCCTTCAGAACATGAATAACTACCTATAATAATCTTATTTATTTGTTTGCTTTTTTGCTTGACTTTTGTCTTTCACTAAATTTTAGGAGCCGAATTCTAACCTATTTAATTCACAGATATTTCAAGTGCCTCAAATGCTGCATGGCCCATATAAAGTCTTCAATGAATTTTACTGACTCAATTAATGAAGTTGGCCTATAATAAATAGAAAGCCTAAAAGAATTATTCAGAAGGCAAGCACCATGTTAAGGTCAATCTGACAGCCTAACTCCCTAAATACCTGGTGTTGAGAGGCAATAGAGAGGTTAAGAAACCTAGGCTTGTTTGTTTTCATTTCAGTGAAAACAGGACAAATAAACAGGATAAATGGCATGCATCATGTATTAAATGTCCCTCTACATAGCTCTTTAGTCCCTTGTGCTAATGTATCCATACATACAATTACTGGGTCAAAATGTACATGAATAGTAAATTTGTCATAGATATGATCAAATTGTCCTCAAAAGAAAAGGCATTCTCACAAATGTATAGACTATTTTTGGATGGATACACAAAATGTAGTAAGATTACTAGTCTGTGAGCTGTCAAACTAGGGATCTGGTAGGGGAAAGATGTTGATTTTTTCATTGTATGTTTTCATATTATTTCATATTAAAACCCAATATATTATATATTTTTTAAAACTTTTAAAACTGCCTGACTCTTTTGAGACCACTCTCTATAACCATATGGAATATTCTTTTGTGCATCTTTGGAAGCCCACACTCAGCAAGCCTAGCATACAGGACTCTATAGAGGAACTGCACTGGTACTACAAAGTTCTTGCCTTGGGCTAGTCACCAGCTTCGTGTTATGAAATTAATATGCTGAGGACCTAAACCCTGACGTGATGGTATTTGGAGATGGGGCCTTTGGTGGAGCCCCCATGAGGGGATTAATGCCTTTATAAAAAGAGGAAGAGTGAGATCACTCTCTCTATTGTATAAGGACAGTAAGAACGTGCCATCTGCGAGCTGAGGGCCCTCACCAGAGCCCGATTATGCTGGCACCCTGATCTTGGACTTCCAGCCTCCAGAATGGTAGAGCTGCCATGAAATAAATTAATTTTGCTCAAAAGAAAAATCAACTCCTCCAGGCTTTGGATCCAGAAAAGCTGAAGTCCTAGTTCTGACACATGCTAATCGCTGCCCTTGGGACAAGTTGTGAAACTTTCCAGAGACTCAATTTTCTCATTTGCAATATAGAGATGATAGTATCTGCTTCACTGGATTACTGATAATTAAAAGAACTAATAGTATATAAAGTGTATAGCACAAAGTTTTATATTAAGAGCTCAGAAATTATGTGACTATTATTCCATTTTCTAATATTTCCAACATTCTTTTCTACCCTAACCATCATTAAGTGATGTTAACAAATCCACAAGAGTTTTCTGTGTACACATTGATGACAGTGAAGAGGGAATGAAGAAAAGAAAAGTAAAAGGAAGCTTTTAGAAAAGCTGGAACCAAGATTCTGCTTCAGAAACCACTGCCAGCTCTGTGGAGCCTGTCAAGGGCAGTGGATCTAATCTTTATTGAAAAGAACTTCAGGCAAACCTCCTCAAAGCGACTGTGTGTCCCCTCAGTCTCATCCCTACGTTGAGAAAATTGTGCCATCAGTTCTTTCTCAGATGCTGACAGCTTACTGTATGGGGCTATTAAGACAGTAACCAGGCCGGGCGCGGTGGCTCATGCTTGTAATCCCAGCACTTTGGGAGGCCGAGGCGGGCGGATCACGAGGTCAGGAGATCGAGACCACAGTGAAACCCCGTCTCTACTAAAAATACAAAAAAAAAATTAGCCGGGCGTGGTGGCAGGCGCCTGTAGTCCCAGCTACTCGGAGAGGCTGAGGCAGGAGAATGGCGTGAACCCGGGATGCGGAGCTTGCAGTGAGCCGAGATCGCGCCACTGCACTCCAGCCTGGGCGACAGAGCGAGACTCTGTCTCAAAAAAAAAAAAAAAAAAAAAAAAAAAAAAGACAGTAACTAAGGCAGGGATAGACAAGAAAATCACAGGACACTCTTTATGATACAACCAGAACTAACTGCTTCCCAACACAGAGGCCCATGTGGAAAGGCAATGAATTAAGAATAACTTTTGCAAGATCTATTTTTAAAGAGCAGGAAAACTAAAACCAAAAGCTTCAGGGGATTTGTTTGTTTGTTTGTTTTTTTCTTGAGATGGAGTCTCACTCTGTCACCCAGGCTGCAGTGAAGTGATAGTGCAATCTCAGCTCACTGCAAGCTCTGCCTCCCAGGTTCACACCATTCTCCTGCCTCAGCCTCCCAAGTATCTGGAACTACAGGCACGCACCACCACGCCTGGCTAATTTGTTGTATTTTTAGTAGAGACAGGGTTTCACCGTGTTAGCCACGATGATCTCGATCTCCTGACCTCGTGATCTGCTTGCCTAGGCCTCCCAAAGTGCTGGGATTACAGGCGTGAGCCACCGCACCTGGCCTTTTTGAGATGGAGTCTAGCTCTGTCACCCAGGCTGGAGCGCAGTGGTGCAATCTCGGCTCTGCAACCTCTGCCTACCAGGTTCAAGCAATTCTCCTGACTCAGCCTCCAGAGTAGCTGGGATTACAGGCATCCGCCACCACGCCCAGCTAATTTTTGTATTTTTACTAGAGACACAGTTTCACTGCGTTGGCTAGGCTGGTCTCGAACTCCTGACCTCGTGATCTGCCCACCTCAGCCTCCCAAAGTGCTGGGATTACAAGCATGAGCCACCGCACCCAGCAAGCTTCAGGTCTTTTATCGGAAATAATTACAATTTGTAACCTTGTAGGAGATTACCTTAACAGTCATAACCATTAGTTCATTACACAAAATACAGGTTTGTTGGTGGGAAATGGTTCAGTTGGTGCTTTCCTGTTACTAACTTGCCGACATCATCCCTCCAAATAGGGAATCTATAATTTGACAGCGATGGAGGACAACGGCACTCAAAGCTCAGCTCCCTCCACACTGGTTGCCATGACTACAAACTCACTGACCCTTCATTTCACAACTAGGCAACGTCCACAGCTTTTGAATCAAAACTAGCTTTTTTCGTTTTCATTTGAGTCAGATCTAACTGAATTCTTACATGCCTTGTCAAAAACAATAGTTTTGCTCTTAGTATAACATCATGTTTTGTTTAAAAATACAAGCCCCCTTTTTGTCCCCAAGAGTCTATTATAGTTCTGCCTCCCAGAGACTGAAAAAAATGCATCATTGCATGATCTGTAAAGTCTGAATTGCTTAAAATCAGCTACATTTTTCAGGCCATCTTAGACATAGGTTACCATACAAACTTTGTACAGATACTCAGAAAGTACAGATTTTGTATTTATATTTATATTTAAAAACCACAACCATGACCCATGACCCAAAGATGCTTTTAAAATCTCATTAAACAATACTTTTTAACACCAATCACTTTTGTCTCTTATCTGGACATGGAAGGCACTAACCAGAATAGAAAAATACATTTCAATTCCACAAAAGTACAAATAACTGAAAGAAATCTAGCATAGCCAGTTCTTGGCCCTCACCAGTACCTGTGCCACAACATCAGCTATGAAGTGCCATAACTTTGTTAATCCCATAGGCAAACAAAATAAATACATCACCTAGACACCTCCAAACTATTGCTCCTAGTGCAGCAGAAAGAGGAGAGGTACTGAATTATTTTAAAACCACAAATTTATGCATCTCTTTACTCATTCATATAACACTTGCTTGTTGATTATCTACTATGTGCCAGGCACTGAACTGAGTCTGGGGCATGGTTCTTTATTGAAAGAGGCATACAGTCTATTGTAAAATTTGACCAGTAAGCAAACTTAAAACTGCCTATGGTAATAGTTAAAATGAGGCTTGAGTAAGAAAAATACTGTGATAGCCCAAACATACAACCACAAGAAAAACCAGGAATTTGCACAATGGGTGTTTGGGCTGATTTCTGAATAGAAAATTGGGGTTTGGCCAGTGGAAAAGGAGTGAAGGGCTACTTCATATGAGAAGCATATGCATGGCCAAGAGGTGTGAAGCAGTAGAGTGTACTCAATTCCAGGGGCACTGCGTGATACAGGTGAAGATTCAGCAGGATAAGTAGAGATGCCAGGTCACAGAGGTCCTGTGTGCACACAAATACAAATGCTGAGGACCGGACAGTGGAGAAACTTGGGAAGTGACGGAATCTGATTTGTGTTTTAGAATCATGATCCTTTGTGTAGAAGATAAGACATTATAAGGATACACTGGAGTGGGGGAAGGCTTGAGCCAAGGAATTATTATAACAGTCCATGTGAGAGGTGATAAGGGCCAGTTCAGATGGGGATGAAGAGGAGGGGACACAAGCAAGAAATATTCAAGAAATACAACTAAGAAGAATTAAATAAACAAGCTAGAGGGAGCAAAGGAAAAAGAAGCAATGTGATGATACCCTGGCTGTTGAGCTTCAGTGTTCCTGTGAATGATGGTACAATTAGTTGTACATTAAAGATGCAATTATGAACTCATCTAGCACGAGTTGAACTTGAGATGTTGGGGATTAAAGATACAATATTGGATCTCAGTAGAAAACTTTGATCTAGGGACATAAATGTAGGTGTTATCAAATGTAACTGATACTGAACTTCAAAATGAAGAGAAGGAAAAAATAAGGACTAAAGTCTGCACTGTTAGCTTCACTGTTATTAAGGAAGTCAAAAGAGAGAGAGGATCCAGCAAAGGTTACACAAGGCAGTTAAGAGAAAAAAATAAGATTAAATAGTAAGAAAGAAAAGCAGTTAGTACTCACATTCAGGATATCTCAAACCTGCTATGCCACTGTCGTTAATCGTGATGCGCACATATCCTGTGTCACCACCCTTAATGCAATCCAAAGAAGCATGTGCATTTGCCATTCTAAGAGGCAAACAAGTTTGTGTCTCAGTTTCACACCATAAGCCTGAAATCTTCAACAAAATTAGCAACTCTGAGCTGTATAACTGCTAAGCCAGTGCACTTTATTAGGTCCAACAGTAGGGTACTACTGTGGGCACCTGCATTCTAGTCCTATTTATGATACAAACAGCTTTAAACTAACACATAGCTTCTCTGTTTCCTGCATTCTCTGTGGCCATCATTCCATTCTTCAGACGCCCCTGGAAAATGAACAGCTGGCATGTCAAAAAAAAGTTATTAGGATTCTACTGGTAAAACTCTAGTTTAGGGGGTCTTACAAGTTTTATGATTGATATAATTGGAACAGAAATAGAATGGGATCACTGATAATTTAGCATGCTCTTGCTCCATCCCATTTCTTTTCCCATATAAATAATTTATATTTTATTAAATAATTTATATTTATTTAAATTTAAATAATTTAGATAATGATAATTAGTAAATATAATAAATTTGTATCAGGAAAGTACAGAAATAATCTCTCAATGTTTAAGAGAGGGGCACATAAAATATCAATTTACCGTGAATTATTTTTATAGCATACTTGACAAGTATATTTTAAAGGAAAACACAGAATACAATTGAGCAAAATGACACATACTAATGTGAGTAAGAGAACTGGAGAAATAGATATGACCAGGAGTAGAAAGTGAGTTTACCTCAGGAAAGAGAAATTACACTTGAGTCCAGGAATATTTAGATTATAGAAATGTGATAATTAGAACACACTAGGATAAAGCAAGCCTCTAGAAGTAACTATTGGAATGTTTGAGCAAGCGTACTGTGTAAATCCAAGTTAATATCCTGAGATGGGAGGCCAGTGCAGGTCCATTCCTGAAATAGAAGACATACCTTAGGGGTGGAGCCAAGATGGCTGAATAGGAACAGCTCCGGTCTACAGCTCCCAGCATGAGCGACGCAGAAGACGGGTAATTTCTGCATTTACAACTGAGGTACCAGGTTCATCTCACTAGGGAGTGCCAATCAGTGGGTGCAGGACAGTCGGTTTAGCACTGCACGAGCCCAGCTGAAGCAGGGCGAGGCATTGTCTCACTCAGGAAGCTCAACGGGTCAGGGAGTTCCCTTTCCTAGTCAAAGAAAGGAGTGACAGACGGCACCTGGAAAATCGGGTCAGTCCCACCCTAATACTGAGCTTTTCCAATGGGCCTGGAAAACGGCACACCAGGAGACTGTGTCCCGCACCTGGCTCGGAGGGTCCTATGCCCACGGAGTCTCACTGATTGCTAGCACAGCAGTCTGAGATCAAAATGCAAGGCAGCAGCGAGGCTGGGGGATAGGTGCCCGCCATTGCTCAGGCTTGCTTAGGTAAACAAAGCAGCCTGGAAGCTCGAACTGGGTGGAGCCCACCACAGCTCAAGGAGGCCTGGCTGCCTCTGTAGGCTCCACCTCTGGGGGCAGGGCACAGACAAACAAAAAGTCAGCAGTAACCTCTGCAGACTTAAATGTCCCTGTCTGACAGCTTTGAAGAGAGTAGTGGCTCTCCCAGCATGCAGCTGGAGATCTGAGAAAGGGCAGACTGCTTCCTAAAGCGGGTCTCTGACCCCCAGGCAGCCTAACTGGGAGGCACCCCCAGTAGGGACAGACTAACACCTCACTCGGCCGGGTACTCCTCTGAGACAAAACTTCCAGAGGAACGATCAGACAGCTGAATATCGGTTCAGGAAAATCCACTGTTCTGCAGCCACCACTGCTGACACCCAGGCAAACAGGGTCTGGAGAGGGCCTCTAGCAAACTCCAACAGACCTGCAGCTGAGGGTCCTGTCTGTTAGAAGGAAAACTAACAAACAGAAAGGACACCCACACCAAAAACCCATCTGTACATCACCATCATCAAAGACCAAAAGTAGAAAAAACTACAAAGATGGGGAGAAAACAGAGCAGAAAAACTGGAAACTCTAAAAAGCAGAGTGCCTCTCCTCCTCCAAAGGGATGCAGTTCCTCACCAGCAATGGAACAAAGCTGGACAGAGAATGACTTTGACGAGTTGAGAGAAGAAGGCTTCAGACGATCAAACTACTCCGAGCTACAGGAGGAAATTCAAACCAATGGCAAAGAAGTTAAAAACTTTGAAAAAAAATTAGACGAATGGATAACTAAAATGACCAATGCAGAGAAGTGCTTAATGGAGCAGATGGAGCTGAAAGCCAAGTTTCGAGAACTACGTGAAGAATACAGAAGCCTCAGTAGCTGACACGATCAACTGGAAGAAAGGGTATCAGTGATGGAAGATGAAATGAATGAAATGAAGCAAGAACGGAAGTTTAGAGAAAAAAGAAATGAACAAAGCCTCCAAGAAATATGGGACTATGTGAAAAGACCAAACCTACGTCTGATTGGTGTACCTGAAAGTGATGGGGAGAATGGAACCAAGTTGGAAAACACTCTGCAAGATATTATCCAGGAGAACTTCCCCAATCTAGCAAGGCAGGCCAACATTCAGATTCAGGAAATACAGAGAACACCACAAAGATACTCTTTGAGAAGAGCAACCCCAAGACACATAATTGTCAGATTCACCAAAGTTGAAATGAAGGAAAAAATGTTAAGAGCGGACAGAGAGAAAGGTCAGGTTACCCACAAAGGGAAGCTCATCAGACTAAGAGCTGATCTCTCGCCAGAAATTCTACAAGCCAGAAGAGAGTGGAGGCCGATATTCAACATTCTTAAAGAAAAGAATTTTCAACCCAGAATTTCATATCCAGCCAAACTAAGCTTCATAAGTGAAGGAGAAATAAAATACTTTACAGACAAGCAAATGCTGAGAGATTTTGTCACCACCAGGCCTGCCCTAAAAGAGCTCCTGAAGGAAGCACTAAACATGGAAACGAACAACCGGTACTGGCCACTGCAAAAACATGCCAAATTGTAAAGACCATCGAGGTTAGGAAGAAACTGCATCAACTAACGAGCAAAATAACCAACTAACATCATGACAGGATCAAATTCACACATAACAATATTAACTTTAAATGTAAATGGGCTAAATGCTCCAATTAAAAGACACAGACTGGCAAATTGGATAAGGAGTCAAGACCCATCAGTGTGCTGTATTCAGGAAACACATCTCACATGCAGAGACACACATAGACTCAAAATAAAGGGATGGAGGAAGATCTACCAAGCAAATGGAAAACAAAAAAAGGCAGGGGTTGCAATCCTAGTCTCTGATAAAACACTTTTACACTGTTGGTGGGACTGGAAACTAGTTCAACCATTGTGGAAGTCAGTGTGGCCATTCCTCAGGGATCTAGAACTAGAAATACCATTTGACCCAGCCATCCCATTACTGGGTATATACCCAAAGGACTATAAATCATGCTGCTATAAAGACACATGCACACCTATGCTTATTGCGGCACTATTCACGATAGCAAAGACTTGGACCAACCCAAATATCCAACAAGGATAGACTGGATTAAGAAAATGGGGCACATACACACCATGGAATACTATGCAGCCATAAAAAATGATGAGTTCATGTCCTTTATAGGGACATGGATGAAATTGGAAACCATCATTCTCAGTAAACTAACGCAAGGACAAAAAGCCAAACACCACATGTTCTCACTCATAGGTGGGAATTGAACAATGAGAACACATGGACACAGGAAGGGGAACATCACACTCCAGGGACTGGTGTGGGGTGGGGGGAAAGGAGGGGACAGCATTAGGAGATATACCTAATGCTAAATGACGAGTTAATGGATGCAGCACACCAACATGGCCCATAGATACATATGTACCGAACCTGCACATTGTGCACATGTACCCTAAAACTTAAAGTATAATAATAATAATAAAAATATAAAAATATAAAAAACAAACAACAAAAAAAGAAGACATATCTTAACAACTTTATTACCATCACTTTTAATGGATTACATTTAAGAAATAGATGAATATGGCCGGGCATGGGGGCTCATGCCTGTAATCCCAGCACTTTAGGAGGCTGAGGCAGGTAGATTACTTGAGCTCAGGGATTTGAGGCCAGCCTGGCCAACATGGAAAAACCCTGTCTCTACTAAAAATACAAACATTGGCCAGGTGTGCTGGCATATGCCTATAGTTCCAGCTACTTGGTAGACTGTGGGAGAATCACTTGAACCCAGAAAGTGGAGGTTTTAGTAAGCCACGATCCTGTTACCATACTCCAGCCTGGGCTACAGAGTGGGACCCTGTCAGAAAAAAAAAAAAAAAAGTAGATGATATGGATAATGTGCATCTCATTGCACTTCTTGATAAGAATCAAATAAATAAGCTAGAGGGAGCATAATTTAGCCAGAACAAGCTTTCTGCTAAATCATTTGTACAACTGCTTATTTCAGGCTCACTATACTTATCGCAGAGCTTTCCAACAATGGTCCCTTCAGTGAGTTACAGGTATGCCAAGGCATGGATCCTCTCTGTTCAGGGAACAGTCTGGCCGGCCCAGTTAGGTAATGTCTCAGTATGAACAGCCTCCTCTATTTACCTGTAACTGTTGTATAAGTATTATCTTTATGTATACCATGATGTGAATGAATGGATGAAAAAATAAAGAAGTAGAAAGACCAATATATCAGATCCGAAATAATGAATTAAAATAAACCAATTAAGAACTCCAAACTGAGGGAACTCCAAAATGTTTGTTTTTCTTGTTGTTATTGACTTGGAATCAATATAAATCTTGAGAATAAAAGGGGAAGAAGGGTGGAGAAACCAAGAGAGTTTGTAACACTTAACAATTATATAAGTAACACAAAACCAGACAGCGGTAGTTTCCAAGCGGAAACGCTGTCATTCCAGTCAAGTCCTCAACCCAATACAAATTTGTAATTGAGGCATTTGACAACTCTCTACTACCTTTTTCCTCTTCGCTGCATTTATTTCTCATCCCTTACTGCCTAAATCTTCCCACTCACAACCAGCTAATCTGTTAACATTTCTCTCCTACTAAACCTTCTCTCTCTTGTACACATTCTTTGACAGGTTATATTTTCTCTTTACAATCTTTGCTCTACCTGGTTGATCAATTTGCCAACAAGAAGTCAGAAACATAAAGTAGGCCAGATGTATCAGTCAGGACACACTAGGATATAACAAAGTAACAAATCACAGCATTGTTTCAGTGACTTATAACAACAAAGGTATTTGTCTCATCCAGGTTACGTTTCCAACACAGTTTGACTATGGGTCTGCTGCATGAAGTTTTCACTCTGGATCCACGTGAACTAAGCAGTCTTCATTTGTTATAGTCTCCATCACGGTAGCCAAGAGAAAAAAGAAATCTGACAAAGAATAAAGTAGTTTGTAAAACTTCTTTGGCCCAAGAAAATCACATGGCCAAACTGATTCCACTGTGGAGGAAAGTATTAACATATTTCACCCAGGAGGATGAACTGTTTATAATAAAAAGAAATACAACTTATAACACACCTTATCTTTGACATTTTCATTGTTCTTTTCTGTTTTTATTTTCCCTTGTCTGACCTATCCTGAGTGCTCTTTCAAGTGGCCTAATCTTTACCTCTAACATCTTCTTCCGTGACTTCTGAGGTTAAAAATCTTGCCCTCTGCCTCTTTGTCCATCATATTTGTCGTTTTACAAATTACCAGGATACACGCTTTGTCCATTTTTAAACTAGCATATACACATTTTCCCATATTTTTAAACTGCGTTAATATATTAATTATATTTACACCTTGTCTATTATAAGCTTTTATGAGTTGTCGATTTCATTTTAAATTCATAAATACAATTTTATGGTATTTGGTTTTAGATTCGCACAATTTAAAAGAGCCCAAATAATTCATTTTCTTGATGCTTCTCTTTGTTATTATGTTAGAAAATCCTCCAACTCAAGATGATACAGATATCTACTTATATTTTTTTCTAGTAATGTATTGGTTTTATTTTTACATTCAAATCTCTAATCTGTCTAGAACTTTTTCTTTTCAAATTCTATTTTAGATAATGGGGTACATGTGCAGATCTGTTACATGGGAATATTGCAGGATGCTGACATTTGGGGTGTAGATCCCATCACCCAAGTAGTAAGCATAGTATCTGATAGGTGTTTTTTTTTAACCCAGCCTCTCCCCCTTCCACCCTCTTGTAGTCCAGTGTCTACTGTTTCCATATTTATGTCAATGTGTGCTCAGTGCTTAGCTCCCACTTTTAACTGATAACATGCAGTATTTGGTTTTCTGTTCGTGTATTAATTTGCTTAAGATTATGGCTTTCAGCTCCATCCACGGTGCTGCAAAGGACATGATTTCACTCTTTTTTATGGCTGCATAGTGTTCCATGGTATACATGTACCACATTTTCTTTATCCAATCTATCATTGGTGGGCACCTGAGTTTCTATGTCTTTGCTATTTGAATAGCACAGCAATAAACATACAAGCGCACGTGTCTTTTTGGCAGAATGATTTATTTTCATTTGGGTAAAGGGATTGCTGGGTCAAATAGTAGCTCTGTTTTAAGTTCTTTGAGAAATCTCCAGACTGCTTTCCACAGTGGCTGGACTAATTTACATTCCCATCAAGAGTATGTAAGTATTGCTTTTTCTCCACAACCTCATCAGCATCTGTTGTTTTGTTTACTTTTCAGTAGCCATTTTGACTGGTGTGAGACGGTATCTCACTGTGGTTTTGATTGGCATTTCCTTGATGATTAGTGATAATGAACTTTTTTTATATGTTTGTTGGCCACTTGTATGTCTTCTTTTGAGAACTGTCCACATCCTTTGCCCATTTTTTTAATGAGGTTATTTGGATTTTTTTTGCTAGTTAATTTCTTTAAGTTCCCTATAGGTTCTGGAATATTAGGCCTTTGTCAGATGCATAGTTTACAAATATAGTCTCCCAGTCTGTAGGTTGTCTGTTTGCTCTGTTGATAGTCTATTTTACTGTACAGAAACTTTTTAGTTTAATTAGATCCCACTTGTTTACTTTTGTTTTTGTTGCAATTGTTTTTGAAGACGTAGCCAAAAAATTATTTGTCACGGCCCATGTCAAGAAGTGTATTTCCTGGGTTGCCTTCTATGATTTTTATAGTTTGAGGTCTTACTTTTAAATCTTTAATTCATTTTGGTTAATTTTTGTATATGGTGAAACATAGGAGTCTAGCTTCAATCTTCTGCATATGACTAGGCCGTTATCCCAGCACCATTCATTGAATAGAGAATCCTTTCCCCATTACTTGTTTTTATCGGCTTTGTCGAAGATCAGATGGTTGTAGGTGTGTGGCTTTATTTCTCAGTTTTCTATTCTATTCCATTGGTCTATGTGTCTGTTTTTGCACTAGTATCAAGCTGTTTGGGTACTGTGGTTTCATAGTATGGCTTGCAATTGGGTCGTGTGATTCCTTCAGCTTTGTTCTTTTTGATTAGGATTGCTTTGGCTACTCAGGTTCTTTTTTGGTTCCATATAAATTTTAAAATAGTTTTTTCTAATTCTGTGAAGAATGATGTTGGTGACTTGATAAGAATAGCATTGAATCTGTATCCAAAGATGCCAAGAAATTTAGTAAAAATGATTCAAGAGCTGAAATTTATTTTAACATATGTTATGAAGTAGAGATCTAATTTTATTTTTTTTAATTGCAACTTTTTTGTTCAATACTATCATCTGTTATTTTCCCACCAATTTGGTCCATATTCATCATAAAATAAATCCCAATATACACTTAAATATGGTCATGATTTTTATTTTATTTCACTAATATATCTATTCCTTCTGGTGCTGGTATTATTATGACTTTAAATTATTTGTCAATATTTGATAGGACAAGTATCCTTATCATTTAAAAAAATGTATTGTTCATATTGTGCTCTCATTCATTCAAAATAAGCTTTAGGATCATTTTATCTAGTCACCAAATTGATCCACTTTTATTTTTTATTATGAATTGATTCAATCTAGATTTGCTGATCATGGACAAATTTAAAATATTAAACCTCATATTTCAAAGTATATCTAATTATTAATTTTTCTTTCAAGTCCTTTACAGTTGTCCTCTCAGTGACTTTTTACATTTCTTATTAGCTTGCTTCTTACCCCAGGTATTTTAGGTGCTTGTTGTATTTTGATCAAGCATTTTTGTAACTGTTTTTGTTGCTGCTGCTATTTATTATTACATATTCTAACAGGTTATTTCTTGCTTCTGATGTTGTTTACCATTGTATATTCTAACAGGTTATTTCTTGTATATAGGAAAGCTATTATATTTATATACTTACATTAACTCACTTAACAAGTTTTGTGATTTTTTGGTGGATTCTGTGCTGGGTTTTCCAAATAGACAATCTTACGATCTGCAAATTATAATAATGCTTTTGAATATACTTTCTCAGTATTCACTCTTATTCTTATTTCACTGGCTACGAAATGTATGTGACATGTTAGCATGTTACACTCAATTCCGCATCCATTCAATGAGTTGCTAAATCTTGCCAACTCTGGCTCTAAAATATCTCTCTCCTAATTTGTATGTCTGCTCTAATTCTGTCGCTCATCAAAACTAACTGATCTTTATGACTCATAAAGATTTCTCTGTCTGGGGAGAATTCATTGACAGCAGGCCACACTCCAGGAAATGTTAAAGGAAATTCTTCGGGCAGAAAAGAAAAAATGACACCTGAAGGAAATTTTTGTATCTTCCCAGAGAAACAAACATTACTCAAAGTGGTAATTGTGTAGGATACTGTAAAATAATATTTAAAGATAAAACATTCTACATATACAGAAATAAAATGTATAATAATAATAATGGCACAAAAAATAGATGGAAAAAATGAAAGTGTACTGTTTCAAGGCTCTTATACTATATGCAATGCGGAATAATGTTATTTGCAGGTAAACTAAGTAGTAATACTAAAGGTGCCTATCATACAACTTAGAGCAGTGGTTTTCCATTAGAAAGCCTTTAGTCTAAAATTATTGAGGATTCTAAAGAGCTTGTTTACATGGGTTCTATCTATTAGTATTTATCATATTATAAACTAATTTTTAAATAAGTTTTTAAAAGTGTTAATATATTCTTTGTTTGGGATGCCATAACAAAATACTGTAAACTGAGTAGCTTATAAACAATATAATTTTATTTTTCACAGCTCTGGAAGCTGGTAAGTCTAAAACCAAGGCATTAGTAGATTCACTGTCTGATGAGGAACTGCTTTCTAGTTCATAGACAGCACCTCCTAGCTGTGTCCATAGAAGGTAGAAAGGGTGAGGGGTTTCTTCTGGGCCTCTTTTAAAAGGGCACTAAGCCTATTCATGAGGCCTCTGCCCTCATGACCTATCACCCCTCAAGGGCCCCAACTCCTAATACCATCAGTTTTAGAATTAGGATTTCAACATATAAATTTTGGAGGAACACAAACATTAAGACCATAGCAAAATTCATTATATGATAACACACAAATATCATATAATGAGAAATTACTATATGTAGCAGAAAAGGCTTAAATTGTCATTATTTTATATTTCACAAATTTCCTTAATGTTGGCCTAAGACAAGACAGCTAGATTCCCATATCTGCATTCACCTTTAATCTGTTTAAACATAACATGACATAATGGCGTTTTGAAACCCTCATTGTAGGTTTATGACATAAACAGATGCAAAACTGCAAATAACTCGTAGTATTATTGTGAAAACAGCTTTGACCTCACAGATTCCTTAACATGGCTCTAAGAACCACAAGATTCTCTGCCCAAGAGCTAAAGCAAAAGAAATAAAACAAAGAGGTATAGCAATAGGAAACAAGTGAAAATAAAATGTAATACTAAAAATCACTTACTGCAAAGAAAAGGAAAACAGCAAAAAAGGAATGAATAAAGTACAGATTCAACAAATAGGAAACAAGCAGCCACATGGTAGACTTAATCTATAACGGTACTTACATTAAACATAAATGGGTAAAACATTAATGGGATACAGTTATCAGACTTTACCAAAAATTGAGACCCAACTGTATGCTATCTAAAAGCAACTCCTTACAAACATACAGACAGATAAATTACATGTGAAAAGATGCAAAAAGATGAACCACGCAAACATGATAATCATAAGAAAAGTAAAGTGGCTATTTCAATGTCAGTAAAATGGACTTCAGAACAAAGAATATAACTTACCAGGAATAAGGAAGTATCGTTGATCCTCATTATTTGTGAATTCCATATTTTTAAATTTGTCTACTCACTAAAATTTATTTGTAACCCCAATATCAATATTTCTAATATATTTTTTTTTTGAGACGGAGTTTCACTCTTGTTGCCCAGGCTGGAGTGTAGTGGTGCGATCTCGACTCACTGCAACCTCCGCCTCCTGAGTTCAAGCAATTCTCCTGCCCCAGCCTCCTGAGTAGCTGGGACTACAGATGCCCGCCACCATGCCTGACTAATTTTTTGTATTTTTAGTAGAGATAGGGTTTCTCCATGTTGGTCAGGCTGGTCTCAAACTCCTGACCTCAGGTGATCTGCCCGCCTTGGCCTCCCAAAGTGCTGGGATTACAGGCATGAGCCACCATACCCGGCCCTCAAACTTTTTTTAAAAATTTTATTATTATTATACTTTAAGTTTAAGGGTACATGTGCACAACGTGCAGGTTAGTTACATATGTACACATGTGCCATGTTGGTGTGCTGCACCCAGTAACTCATCATTTAGCATTAGGTATATCTCCTAATGCTATCCCTACCCCCCTCACCCCACAACAGTCCCCACTGTGTGATGTTCCCCTTCCTGTGTCCATGTGTTCTCATTGTTCAATTCCCACCTATGAGTGAGAACATGCGGTGTTTGGTTTTTGGTCCTTGCGATAGTTTGCTGAGAATGATGGTTTCCAGCTTCATCCATGTCCCTACAAAGGACACGAACTCATCATTTTTTATGGCTGCATAGTATTCCATGGTGTATAGGTGCCACATTTTCTTAATCCAGTCTGTCGTTGTTGGACATTTGGGTTGGTTCCAAGTCTTTGCTATTGTGAATAGTGCCGCAATAAACATACGTGTGCATGTGTCTTTATAGCAGCATGATTTATAGTCCTTTGGGTATATACCCAGTAATGGGATGGCTGGGTCAAATGGTATTTCTAGTTCTAGATCCCTGAGGAATGGCCACACTGACTTCCACAATGGTTGAACTAGTTTCCAGTCCCACCAACAGTGTAAAAGTGTTCCTATTTCTCCACATCCTCTCCAGCACCTGTTGTTTCCTGACTTTTTAATGATGGCCATTCTAACTGGTGTGAGATGGTATCTCATTGTGGTTTTGATTTGCATTTCTCTGATGGCCAGTGATGATGAGCATTTTTTCATGTGTTTTTTTGGCTGCATAAATGTCTTCTTACTTATCCATGGACCTGCACAAAGCAGCAAAAAATTTTAGTCTTTCAACATTCATGTTCCTAACAAGCTGAGCAAGGCAATACTCTGCCTTCTTGCTTTAAGCTCTCATACAGAGATGAGCAGAAGATGGAGACTGTGTGAGGCAGTGCAGTGTAGCGTAAGAAACTTTGGCTCTGAGGACAGTTAATATGTAAATCCCCACTCTGGCAACCTGTTAGTGGGACAGCCTCAGGCAAGCTACTTACTTAACACTTCTGAATCTAATTTTCTCTTTTGTAAATCAAATAAAATGGAATCTACGAAGATGCATTCTAGTAGGATTTAAGATATAATCTATGTACCTATGTACATATTTTCCCTAGGATCAGTATTCACTAATTCAATGTTCTCAGTGACATTTTGGAACATAACTACCATGAATAATGATAATAGCTATTATCATTAACTATTTAAAAGAGCCAGCTCTTCAAGAAGAAATAAAAATATGTAAATGTTTATGTACCTAAAATTAGAGCTTTAAAATACAAGAAACAAAAACAGACATATAGAGATATAACAAATCCAACCATTAGAGCTAGAAATTTCAAGACTCCTTCCTCAGTAATTCATAGAATGAGTAGGAACAAAATAAGTATGAATCTAATTAAGATTTTAGTATACTCAACTCATTTGGAAAACACACATTATTTTTCTACGTGCACATGAAACACTCTCCAAGATAGGCCTGCGCTGGTGCATAAAACAATTCTCAATAAATTTAAAAGAATTATAACTTCAAAATAATAAAGACCTAAGATTGATCACGTGAAGTTCTACCTTAAAAGCGAGAAAAAAGCAAACTAAACTCAAAGTAAGTCGGAGGAATGAACAGAGCAGAAATCAATGCAATAGAGAAGAGAAAAACAATGGAGAACAACAATAAAACCAAAAACTCGCACATAAAAAAGATTAACCTCAAGCTACACTATTCAAGGAAACAGAAAGGCAAAAACTACCTATGTTAAGAATGGAAGAGAGAAAATCACAAACAATCCTAAATGCATTAAAATGATAATATTATGAAAATGTTAAGGCAATAAAGTAAAAAACTTAAATGAAGTAGTCAACTTTTGAACGGCACAAAAAATGACCAAAACTAACTAAAGGAGAAATAGTAGTATAATAGCTAAAGAAATCAAATTCATATTAACTTCCACACACACCACCACCACCAAACCTTCACGGACAGATGCTTCATTGGTGAATTCTATCATACACATAACAACAAATAATTCCAATTCTATGCAATCTCAGCATACAAAGGAAAAACAAACACATGCATAACTAACAAGCAATAGGGGAAAACATAAACTATTTTAAATAATCTATACAATAAGAAACCATAGAAAAAGGAACACAGATCATATTGGAGAAATATAAATCAAATTGGAAGGTAGTAGATTTAAGCCCAGATACATAAGTAGCTTTATTAAATGTAAATGAATTAAATACTCTTATTAAATGACAAAACTTGTCAGACTGGATTAAAAAAAAAACAACAGTAGACACAATAGATACACCTTAAACATAAGGATGCAAATAGATTGAAAGTATAAGGAAGGGAAAAGTTTACAATGAGAATACTAAATAAAAGGAAATTATTGTAAGCATACAAATAGACAGTTTTTGAGGCAAGACACATCACTGAAGATGAAGGAACATATCAGTTCACCAGGAATATAAGTCTAAATTTATCTGCAATTAATGATGGGTTCAAATTATATAAAGCAAAACTTGACAGAACTAAAAGAGACATAGAAAAATCTTCCATAATAGTGATAGGTGTTTTTCAGTAATTGAAAGGTAAAACAATAAAGCTTTTAGAAAATAACATAGGGGAATATCTTTAATGATCTTGGGTAGATAAATTTTTCAGAAACAGAATGCATAATGCACTAGCTATTAAAATGTTTAATTTCATTTCTACAAAATTAAGAACTTTGCATTGTTTAAAAAAAAAAAACCTTTAAGAGAAAAAACCCAAAGTAATGAATAGAGAAAATATTTGCATTGGGTATACCCCTCAAAGAACTTATATTCATAATACAAAAAGAACTCTTATAAATCATTAAAAATACATAATTTAATTTTTTTCAGTGCACAAAACAATTGCACAGAAGAAAATATCCAAAGGGCCAAAACTCATTTGAAAATAATCTAAAGCTAATGGGTCATCACACAAACCCTAAAATGGCCAAAATTTAATTCTCACCTTGTTTGTCAAGAATGTAGAACTGGAACTCCCATACACTGCTTTTGGGACTGTATATTTGTACCACCACTCAGGAAAACTATTTGGCAATTTCCACTAAAGCTGAACGTATGACCAGGCTGTGATGCCATGATTTCACTCATAGGTATACTCCTAACATAGTGCAACATTTGCGCACCGAAAGTCATGTGATGCACCATTAAAGAAAGAGTACTGGTGGGAGCCTCAAATTAAAAACAATATCACTCGGCAGTAGAATAAAGCACATAATGGTAAACTGAAGCAACAAAACGCCCATACCAATGCTGTCTGCCACGTGCAAAAGCATAGACGGATCTCTTACAGAGCTAAGTGAAAGAAGTCAGACAAAAAAAGAATGCATACCCTAATGCAGTTGGATTTACTATGATGATAATTAAGTTCCCTTAACTTGCTCAGATATCATCTGAGTCTCTGTAGCTAATTTTGTATTTATAATTTTGTTTTTATTTAAAGAGAGTTGCCAAAATTGCTTAAGTTTTCAGACCCCAATGAATCTCTTCCTTTCTCTTGCTGTATGATTCCAAAATAGAAAAATTAACCTTCAGTATTAGAAGTAAAGTTAGTGGTTAACTTGAAGATGGAGTGATTAGTAATTGGAAATAGGCACAGGCATGGCGTCAGGGAAGCTGGTGATGCTCTCTTTATTAATCTGCAGAGATTAATCTATGATAATAAATGTTTAGCAACTTGCTTCCTGGAAGCAAAGGACCTGATATTTGAATATTCCTGCCATGCTCAATTTCAAGCAGTTGAACAACCAGAATATTTAACAATTAACTCTCAAAAATTAATGCAAGCCGTCTCCAGCACACCACTCTAGGGTGTGGTTACACGGTCATGTTCATTTTGAGATACTTCACTGACATATAAACTTCTGATGTAGTTTATCTTCTTTGTTTGTTTTAATTTCAATGAAAATAATATTTAAGGAATTCTAGAGATTATACTCCTCCAGTTAGGAAGCATTAAAAAATAAAATCAAAAGTGAAACAAAATAAACAAACACTGAAGACCATTCAGACAAATTCAAGTTATTATGGATATGGATACAGTGAATAAATTAAAAAGTAAATGTATTCTGAAATTTTACAAATTAGTTAGGAAGAAAAGGTATGTACAAATACATCTGAGATTTAAAAACACTATGTACAAATCTCTGCTAATGCTATTTCACATTACATCGTAATTATGTATTTACTTTTATGCAATTCCTTAGAAGGCTATACTCCTTAAAGGCAGTCACTGGGTTTTGTTTAACTCTGTAATGTTAGGCACATAATAAATGCCTGACATACACTATGCATTAAATAAACATACTGAATAAATTACACATCATACAACAGGGCAATATTTAAGAGTTTTAAGACGATAGCAGACACATGATAATGATGTTGAAGGTCAGAGTCAGAGTATGAAGGAGCCACTCCTAGCTGCTGTGATCAGAAAATATATATTCCTATGTACTTTGGGCCATATGGTTCTTGCAATAAAATGCTCCCCCTAGACTCCACAAGAGGTCAGAGTCTTCTTTCTTGATCTAATGAGGCTAGGGGATCTTATTTAACAAACCAGACATATAATAGCTGAAAGAAAAGAGCTCATTTTTTCTTTGATAGTATTGCTGAGGGCAGAAATCATGCAAAGCAAGCAGAAAAAAATCCTGTGTGTATTTCAAAGTATTACACAGATGCTTAAAATAACTTTTCATTTTACATTTAGCTATCTTGAGTATAGCCAGGAGTGTCAATAGCTTTCTATAGGTTACAGTCCCTGAAAATATTTCTTAACATGTGTAAAATGAAAGCTGAGCAAAAAGAACCTGTTATAGCTACCTCACTTAAACGTTCAGATCTCATAGTTGCCAGTGATCCCTCAATCAGATGCTCAGGGAATCTGAGCTCAAAGAGCATGTTATGCCCAATGGCATAGTGGCAAATGATTATATGGATGTTGCTTGCTTTCCTGTGCTTTCCTTTTTTTTTAATGAGCCAAATATAACTCAAAATCGAGGTGTCAGTTGGTGGTTGGTGGTGGTGATGGTGATGGTGATGGTGATGGTGATGGTGATGGTGGTGGGGTGGGGTGGGGGGTGGTGGTGCATGTATGTGTGTGTTTTCCTCTCTGGGCTAATCCAGAAAAAACTGTTATCCCAGAGATGAGCAGAGCTTCTCATCTGGGCATGTGATGGAGGGGAGAGGTAGACAGAAAAAGAAACTTAAACTTTCACAAATTTGTGTTTGCTGGAATAACTTAATCTTTATCTAAGGGTTGTCCAAAATGTATGTTTCCATATTGCTCAGAGACTGATAATAAATGTCTTTCAGGATCAAGAATAACACTAGACTCTAAGTTCCCATTAATGAGTACTAAAAGGAGTGTAGGAGAGAAGGTAACCGAGTAGCAAGCTGACTACCAATGGCAAGGCCACCATTAGATTCCATAACAACAGTGGTCATCTGGCTCAGAGCAAGATGTCAAGCTGAAAGGAATTGCTGGCCATGGACAAGAAAAGTAGAGCCATTTTCAACATGTCCTGAGACCCTCCTCAAACAGGTTGAGCAATGGAGAGAGAATAATCATCTGCTAAAGTAAATAAACTGGAAATAAGATACAATTCAGTCCCATGTTATATGATTGTGACTCATGAAAATTTTAGATAAGGTGATATAGAAATAATGGTAAAGTCTCAACATAGATAAATAATTGAAATAGTGAAAAATATTCACAATTGTTTTTAACGTGTAGAGAACCATATGTTTGTTGTTGTTGTTGTTGTTTTTGAGACACAGTCTCACTCTGTTGCCGAGGCTGGCGTGCAGTGGCACTGTGTCGGCTCACTGCAAACTCCGCCTCCCAGGTTCAAGCAATTCTCCTGCCTCAGCCTCCCGAGTAGCTGGGATTACAGGCATCCACCACCACGCCGGGCTACTTTTTATATTTTTAGTAGAGACGGGATTTCACCATGTTGGCCAGGCTGGTCTTGAACTCCTGACCTCAGGTGATCTGCCCGCCTCAGCCTCCCAAACTGCTGGGATTACAGGCGTGAGCCACCGCGCTCAGCCGAGAACCATATGTTTTAAAGTTTCTGGAACCAAGTGAATTCCACAGCATGCTATCTCTGGTTGATAAACAGAAATACCTATCATCCTTCGTCGGAATCAGCCTTTATTGTACATTTCTGTGTACAGAGCTTCTTACACAGCAAGTCTGGAAGTACTCAAGAATATCTATTTTTGTATAAGTTTCTCAGCTAACTCTGATGCACCCAACCCATGGGCTACAATTTTAGAATTCTTTCCAGAGACTGTAAAACTCTCTAGGGTAGATATAACTGAGTAGGGGAAAAGTATAATGTACTGATTGAAAGTAGGAATTCTAGCATCTTATTTTAGAATTCTGGCTTTACCCCTCGTTAGCTCTATGTTTTTAGTAAAGTAATTAACCTCTCCTCCCCAAGCCTCAGTTCCCTCATTTGTAAAACGAAGCTAATTGTAGAACTCAACTCATAATCTGTTTGTGAGGCTAAACTACATCTGGACTAAGGATTGTTCAGAAAATGTTTGCTATTGTTATTATTATTAAACTGGTGTTTTAAGCTCTCAGTAAAGTGCACCTGGTGCTCAAATAATAGTTTATGAATTGCCTTGAAGAGAATGTAAGTACAATGAACTTTACAGTGAATTCTCAATGTTCATAGGAATATTTACAGATAAGCTCTAGTTTAACATGTATTCTTAGAAGCAAGATGGATGAGATGTGAAATTGCCATTAGCCCAGTGGTAGTAGGAATAGGATAGGCCAGGTAATGCAGACTCAGCAAATTAACCCTGAAACATAAGAAAAGTGTGTGTTTTTCATCACAGTATATGACTAATGCTAGTCAGGGAGGCACTTAAAGGGGAACTGTACTCTATGCAGGCTGACAATGTCTCTACCATGTGGAATGTTCCATTTCTGCCGGTCAGAGGAAAAGACAGCTGGAAAGTCACACACGAGATCTTTACAATTTTGTTCCAGAAGGAATTTACATCACTTTCCCTCACAGCCCATTGTCCAAAATGAGTCATGTGGACCCAGCTCCCTGCAAGGGATATAAAAATGTCAGCAAGCTGATGGAATGCTAGGTGAGTACCACTGTCTCTAGTCTATTAGCATTTATAATGACAGTTACAGCCACCAAAAATTCAATCCCCGCTGTGATCTAGGCAATTGTACGTATGTATAGTTTCTAATGTTATTCTCATGACAGCCTTGTGTCTTGAGTATTCTTATTTATTGTCAAAGGAGAAAACAGGGACAGAGGAGTTAGTTAACCAATTTGTCTCACAATGTCACCATTTCACCCATCTCTTTGTCATCATTTCTCACCAAGGTGGACCTATGGCTATTCTTTTCTGAAGCTGACCCCTCCACCTATGCTGTCTTTATCAGAACTTTGCACTTGACCATTTTCTTCTTCCTCATCCCCAGGAACTCCACCACTGGTACTTCTCCTTATGACACTGTCATCACCACTGGTACTTCTCCATATGACGCTGGCGTCACCACTGGTACTTCTCCTTACGACGCTGGCATCACCACTGGTACTTCTCCTTACGACGCTGGCGTCACCACTGGTACTTCTCCTTATGACGCTGGCGTCACTACTGGTACTTCTTATGACACTATCATCACAAGGTGGGAAGCCATAAAAAGTGCCACATCCCTACTGTGTTCTCAGGTTTGCTTTTCTTTTACTTTTAAGCTTCCCAAAACATGGTCTATACATGTAATTTCTACTTTACCACTCACCTAAAACCTTGAAATCAGTCCCGTACTCTCATTATAACTGTAGTTATCCACTGTAACTGTAGATATGCAAATATTGGAAATCTTGAGGAAACCAAATGAGCACCAGAAATAAAGTTTTGGAACCTGACTTTGAATTCTTGTACCGTAATAACTGTGTAACATCCAACGAACTATTTAATTTCTGTGGCTCCAATTCCTCATTTCTGAAGAGTGGCTTAACGATATTTGGACGGCTGAACTTACACCTTAGTTTGGTGGATTTAATATCATCGTGTAAACAAAAGTGAGAAACCAACAAGCAATTTGGAATATCTCTTTATGGTTTTAATTTTCAAATCAAATAAACTCTTTTCAGTCTTTAACCGTTTCTGCCAAAATACACCCCCAAAAATTCCAAACACTCAAATTATTTTATAAATTTCCCCCATTATTTTTTTCTCTTAAGTTAACAAACATGCTCAATGTTCTCCCCTCTATTAAACCTTTCCCCAGTTCTTTGCCTCCATGTCCAGTTGCCAGTGGTTTCTCTCCACGCACCTCCTTCTCATGGATATCTTCTGAATGGGGTAGTCTATTTCTCCACTGTCCATGTCCTACCATTTGCACATTGACCTATGTATTTGTCTTCTCCACAGGTTATCCACATATTTCTATGTAAAGTCTCTAGTCACCTCCTAATTGTTAAATCCAATAAATACTTATCCAGCCTTATTTTATTTTAATTCTGAGACTGACCTGTTGACTACTCTCTGCTGGAAATTCTCATCTCATTTGCACTCTATGACACCCTTGCCTTCCATCCCTGCAGCCATTCCTTTCAGGCTTTTCCTCAGGGTTCTCTTCCATTTCCTATACCTAAAGCATAGATGATCATCAGTGTTTTATCATTAGTCCTCTTCCCTACGCATTTTAAAAATATGTCCCTGAATAAGCTCATCTCTTCTCATGAGTTAGTTGAGAGAAGCTAGCTCTTTAATGCTGACAACTTCTAATGCTACATCTACAAACATAAAAAGAAACCAGAAATCCACCCCAATGGGCCCACGCATAAACAGCATTTGATGATTTTCTCAAAACTCTACAACATGAACTCAACTCCAGGAAGACCCAACTGCCCATTACTCACTGAACATACCTGACTCATCTCCACCTTCATGCCATTTCTCTTGTTCTATCTATAACTATCGCTTGTCTCCATCCTCTTGCATCTATCCAGATGTTATGCATTGTTCATGCTCCACCAGTTTCCCATGGCTTTCCAGCAACTTATCTTGGTTCATAACTTTTTTCTTTTTCTGAATGTCTTTACTAGTTTCTCCAATAAACAATGTTTCAAATATCCTGCTAGGATTGAGAGTTTTGTTTTGTTTTTTTTTTTTTAAACTTCCCCCTTCCCCTAGATGTTTATAGCAGCACTTACTTTGTATATGTGACTCTGCCACCCAGCCACAGATAACTGGATCAGATAGTAAAAATTTGTCCCGTGATGAACCAGTCAGGATCTCTGTCCTAATAACTGGAATCAGGACTCAGAGACAGCTAATCACTCGGACTTGATTACTTAAATTTAAAATGTATAAAGTGGAGAATCACAAAAATGCCATTTTTAGATAAGTTCACGATGAAGCAATAAAATCCTGACCTATAGAAAAAGAAAAGAAGAAAGCAGGTGTGCAGAAGAGAGCAGAGATGAGATTTCAAGGCAGCTGCTGACTAGTTTTCTAATAGTTTTTCAGTCTCTTACGATGTTTAGTTGCATATCCTGCCTTGGGCAAGGATACTCTGATGTCCTTCTAATTCCCTTTTTGCTTCATAGTTTGAAGGGATTTTTAAAATACTTTTAGCAAAATGAAATGTAACCAAACTCACTCATTTTTACACCTATCACATATTATCCTATGCTGTTACTTAGCTATTTCAAATGTATACAGTGTGTTTCCCTACTTAGATGGCAACCTTCTGTAATGAGAGAATTTTGTCTGATGGTTTTACTTTTTTTCTTGAATCCTCCCAGTAGTTCCCATATGTACTATGGGAACTCAATGAAATTCACTGATGCAAGCACTCCAGTAAACCTAACTCTGTTTCCCCTCTTTAGCGTCTACCACGATGCTGTGAACATATTGATACTTTCATATTTAGTCTAAATAAATTTCTCACTACTAAAGAAAACATCAGGGAAACTCTCCAGGACATTAGTTTGGGCAAAAATTTCTTGAGTAATACTCAAGCACAGGCAACCAAAGCAAAAAAGGGCAAATAGGATCCCATCAAATTAAAAATTTCTACTCAGCTAAGGAAACAGTCAACTAAGTAAGCCAACAACCACAGAATTGGAGAATATATTTGCCAACTAACTATCTGACAGGGGATTGATAACCAAAATATGTAAAAAGTTCAAACAACTCTATAGGAAAAATCTAATAATTCAGTCAAAAAAAATGGGCAAATATTTGAATACACATTTCTCAAAAGGAAACATACAAACGGCAAACAGGCATTTTTATGAAAAAGTGTTCAACATATTGATCATCAGAGAAATGCAAATGACAACCACAATGAGATACCATCTCACCACAGGAAAATGGCTTTTATCCAAAAGACAGGCAATAGCAAATGCTGACAAGGAAGTGAAGAAAAGGGAATCCTCATGCACTATTGATGAGAATGTAAATTAGTACAACCACTATGGAGAACAGTTTGGAGGCTTCTTGAAAACTAAAAATAGAGCTACCAGTGGGGTACAGTGGCTCACGCCTGTAATCCCAGCACTTTGGGAGGCCGAAGCGGGCAGATCACTTGAGGTCAGGAGTTCAAGACCAGCCTCGCCAACATGGTGAAACCCCATTTCTACTAAAAATACAAAAATTAGCCAGGCGTGGTGGCAGGCATCTGTAACCCTAGCTACTTGGGAGGCTGAGGCAGAATGGCCTGGGCCTAGGAGGCAGAGGTTGCAGTGAGCCGAGATCGTACCACTGCACTCCAGCCTGGGCAACTGAGCAAGACTCTGTCTCAAAAAAAAAAAAAAAAAAAAAGGCTCACGCTTGTAATCCCAGCACTTTGGGAGGCCGAGGTGGGTGGATCACGAGGTCAGGAGATCGAGACCACGGTGAAACCCCGTCTCTGCTAAAAATACAAAAAATTAGCCGGGCATGGTGGCGGGCGCCTGTAGTCCCAGCTACTCGGAGAGGCTGAGGCAGGAGAATGGCGTGAACCCGGGAGGCGGAGCTTGCAGTGAGCCGAGATTGCGCCACTGCACTCCAGCCTGGGTGACAGAGCGAGACTCCGTCTCAAAAAAAAAAAAAAAAAAATAGAGCTACCATATGATACAGCACTCCCACTGCTGGGTATATACCAAAAAGAAGGGAAATCAGTATAACAAAGAGATGTCTGCATTCCCATGTTTATTGCAGCACTGTTCACAATAGCCAAGATTCAGAAGGAACCTAAGTGTTTATCAACAGATAAATGGATAAGGAAAATATGCTACTTACACACAATGGAGTACCATTCAGCCATAAAAAATAATTATATCCTGTCATTTGCAACAATGTGGATGGAACTTGAGGTCATTAAGTGAAGTAAGCCAGGCACAGAAAGACAGACATCACATATTCTCAGTTATCTGTGGGATGTAAAACTCAAAACAATTGAACGCATGGAGGTAGAGAGTAGAAGGATGGTTATCAGAGGCTTGGAAAGGTAGTGGAGGGTTGTGGGGAGATGGGTACGGTTAATGGATATATAAAATAGTTAGAAAGAATGAATGGTACCTCGTACTTGATAGCACAACAGGGTGACTGTAGTCAAAATAACTTAATTGCACATTTTAAGCTAACTAAAACAACATAATTGAATTGTTTATAACACAAAGGATAAATGCTTGAGGGGATGGATACCCCATTTTTCATGATATGATAATTACGCATTGCATGTTGTATCAAAATATATCATGTAACCCATAAATATATACACCTACTATGTACCCACAAAAATAAAAAATAAATAAATGTTTCTGAGATTTCCAAGTCTATTATTCTCAATCTTCTCTCTTCACTTCTTAAAGCAAAGAAATAAATAGGAGTGGTGACAGGGAAGTCATGTGTAGGCAGAAAAAAAGAGAAAAATCAAGAAAAGATGCTGATAATAAAACTCTTCAATCAAATCTTTTCTCATTCTATTATTTTCTTCACCTTTACTAATATTTGCTCACTCTTCAGAAAGGTGATTTGGAGTGATGCTCAAATAATCAAACCACAGACATTATGGACTGATTCTTTGTTTTTATTGTTTGCAGAACTTAATGAATATATCCAAATAGGCTTTGACCACCACTAAGTAAAAAGAGGCTAGGATTAGAAAATAGAACTGGAGTCTTATCCATGCCCTGTTGTTAATTATTTGACCTTTGGTAAGCTACTTGATATTCCTGCACCTCAGTTTCCTCAGCTGCCAAATGACAGTCATATATTATACTATTAATCTCCAAAAAAATGTAAAAATGAAAAGAAGTAATAAGTTAGAAAAGCTTTCAGAAGCCCCCATTAAACGTGGTCATAGGAAGATTAATAATCAAATACTACTTTGCATTTTTAACAGAATTTGTCTGAGTGTGAAAAGAAACCTCTAGATATTTAAAATATCTCTAAACTTATAATGAGATTCTTTATTCTCCACATCCCTTTCTTGGCCTATGTTCGACCTACCTGCTGTTTATCCTCTCCAATCTTTTTCTGTTTCCTCTTGAGCCCAGACTGCCAGCTGTGTTAAACTGTGTGATAATTCTGTGCTGTGAACAATTCCCTGAGGAAGCAGAGCCAAATGGCATCTCTGTGACTTGTCTTGGGAAGAGAAAAGTTCCAAATTGAAAACTCATAATGTCAATCCCTTGTGGTTGCTCTTACCACTCTACTGTTCATAAAGACCTTGAAGCAAGAAGTAATGGCCCAATGATAAAGACCAAATCACCATTATCAGTTGGAGAGCTCTATGCTATGGCTCAGAGTTCAGTGTCAGACAGACTGGTGTTTGGTCTTCACCAACTAAGGATGGCTCTAAAATGAGAGGTATCGCTCAAACCTTGGCAAATAACGTTCACAAGCCTTCATAAGGACACATTTTCATTTCAGACAACATTGAACAAAGGGCCATGTAGGTTATTCTTAATGGTTTTTTCAGTGGGTGTTTTTTGGTTTTTGTTACTGTTTCTTTTCTTTAAAAAAAAAACTATACAGAATAATAATGTTGTTTTAGTGACAGAAAGTACATGTGCCTGGAGACTTGTGGGGAAAAAAATGTTAGAAAACTACTTTTCAAATCTGAAAAGCAAGCATCATACATGCACAAACATGGCTGCTTTTTTCTTTCATTTTTATTTGTTTTAAATATGGCTTTTCTAAGTCATAAAACAAAAGGTTTAAATCTCTGTTTTAAATTTATTGAGTAAATGAAGAGATGGCTTGTCTGTGACAATGCTTTCCCACGAATTTCAATACCTTAATAAATAATAGATAAATTTCATTTCCTCCTGATCCTTTCTCTATGTGGTAGCCAAAGTGATCTTTTGAAAACCCAAATCTAATCATGTCATTTCTTGATTAAAACTCTTCAGCAGGTCCCTAATGTCCTCAAGATAATGTCCAAATTATTAAATTTTAAAAGAGCTTTATGACTGGTCCCTAATTATTTCTCCAACTTTGGGTCTCTAAGCCATACCTTGTAATGTACCCCTTCATTGCACTGCTCCTCCTCTGCCACTCCCTGACACATACAACTAATTACTCCGGATTCTAGTTATACTGACTGTTTTACGAACCACTTAAAACCACCCTAAAACCATGTTCTGTCCCTCTGTCTCAGAAGGTTTTACTAGCTCCTAATCTTGAGGTGTGCCATTTTTGACCTGCCTTTCAAGCATTCTGTACTCACCCCTCATGATTTTTGTCACAGATATCAGTTCATTCCTCAAGGTCAGTGTCACCTTGTATCCCCATGACTTAAAGTTCAGTATCAAAGCATTGCTCAATAAATATTGGAAGTAGGTCTATAAGAGATGGCTGGAAGAGAGAGAGAAAGGAAAAAAGGGAAGGAGAGAGATAGCAGGCAGATCAAGACTCCTAAAGTGATCGGGTTCATTTCTGCTTTCTTTGGTTCCTGCTGATATCCAGTTTAGGAATTTGGCCTCTGGATTCCTCCCATGCTCCAGGATTTCCTCATCTCTGCTCCTTCCCTTTTTCTGAGCTGGCTATGCCCCAAACTAGTATTTGCCCTTTGCTGCCACATTCCTCCCAGATCCTCCCAGAAATGTTTCTCGCCAAAACAAATGTATCTGGCCTCAAAGCCCTTAGGCATTAAAAAGTATCCTTTTTTAAACTCAAGATTGGGGACCTCTATTATTCAAGATAACAAAGGAGAAGCAGCCCAGAAAACCCAAAAACGGCTGTGTAGCCAAAGATGAAACCAGAATTTAATTTTAGCCAAGTACCACACAATCTGAGAGCACTGGTCTCTTTAACTCAATCTGTCTTTTATCTCTTTATATCCATTTAATTAGACACATTCAATGTGATTAAATGGCAGTATTAAATGTAGCAGAGTACCCTATGAAGATAAAACTTGTTTTGTTATTGTGAGATGGAGCCTGTGGAGGGTAATTAAGTTCAGATGAGGTCAAGAGGATGGAGTTACCCATGATGGGATTAGCACCCTTATAAGAACATAAAGAGATGAGAGGCTCTTTCTCTCCACCATGTGAAGATACATCAAGAAGGTGGCTGTCTATAAACCAGGAAGACAGCGCTCAACAGACTGAATCTGCTGATGCGTTGATCTTGGGCTTCCCAGTCTCCAAAACTGTGAGAAATAAATGTCTGTTGTTTAAGCCACCCATTCTACGGTGATTTGTCATTGAAACCCTAGTTAACAAAGACAACTTGTTAGTGAGAGAAATTACTACTCATACCACACTATAGGCCGAAACAGGAATTGATCACAGAATCATTAAAGATGGTATTTCTTGCAAGAATAAATGCTGACTGAAGAGACTTTAAATGGAAAGAGAAATTACCCTCTTAAAAAAAATGAGGAAAATAGGTACGGACTTTCTGAGAGTGTGGTGTACTAGGTACTGATGGACACCAGAACCATTCTTGCCCCTCTATTGTGCGCCTGTCTATAGCGATCCGGAAAAGTGAGCTAAATATGCCTGGCTAGATTTGTAGGCCCTGAGATTAAACAGAACCTGGAAAGTTTCTTATTATGCTACTGTCTTCTAAACCCAAAGCCGTTGGACATAACTCTTAAAAGTGCTACAAATCTACTCTCTTAACTTTGCACACAATAACAGATTTAAAAAAATTGAATTATAGATAAGATATGCAAAATTGACATTAATTACATGCTTAGGCTTTTCTTTCTTTTCACTTTTTTCATATTAGAGGGAGAAACTCACCTAGCGAAGATGTGCATTGGTGTGTATGTGGATAAGTTATCTCATGTTGATGCTCTTTTTTATGGCTGCATTGTTGGTAAAAAGGCAGAATGTTACACTTCTGACTAAGTCAAAGTAGAATGATGGCAAAATGTGAAGTTTATTATTAGAGTAATTATTAACGAATGTGCTACAAAATGCTGAAATAGAAGAGATGTGCTCAGTTTTGTTAAACGAGAAATCAGCACAGAATCATCACAGAATAGCAACAAGAAATTTAATTTTGGTTATCTGCTGGAAGTCTCACTTTTATGAAAGCAGAATAACTGATGAGAATTGAAAATAAATGAAAAACTTAAGTTACAGAGGTGAGAAGAGAGCCATAGGTAGGAAGAATAAAAGTAGTTGCTGCTCAATATAACAGAAGCCCTGGAAAGTGAAGCCAACTACTCTTGAACTTGATCCAAACTCTACTATCAAAACCTGGGGCTTCTACTTTCTATTCACGCATCGTTACTTTGCCAATCTTTCATTGTCTCTGCTCTTGCCATCTGCTTTCAGTAACAGTTGTCTCCAAAAAAAATTGTAAGTCAAGTGTCTTGTCACTTTAATGAAGTTTACTAAAGACTCAGATGTTACAGAAAAGGCATCCGATCACATGTCTCAAGGCATTCCATCATTGCTTTGGCTCTTTCCTCAGCCTTCCTACAAAGAACCCTAAAAGTATAATCTGGTCTCCTAAAACCACTGGTGGGAGAGAAGCCTAGCCAGAGCAGTTTCATAACCCCAGCCCACTGGGAAAATAAAGAATACATTTTGCTCCACCTATGACATAAATTACTCACTAAGCTAAGTAGGCTAAGACATCTCCTATCTCTTTCAGCCATTTCAGTTTTTGAATTAAATTGTTTTATAATTAAACCGTGCTTCCACGGTCTGTTGAAAATTATTGAACCTATTACATGTGTGAAACATTTGCATGTAAAAAGCACTCAAAATTAACTACATGCACACTAATGAACAATGGAACATCACAGAGCTATAGTTTCAGTCTATTTTTGATCATGTCCAAACTCAAGTGTTAATAACGTATAATACTTTGTAATGCTTCCTCTTTATATTAGTGGTTTTCTGAGAGAAATTCTAAAAGCACAAAAGGTTACATAAACATCCTTAGATAATGAAATACTAGGGCAATTAAATATTAATGCCCTACGCATGCAATTAGCCCCATTTGCTTTAAAGTTATGTCTATGGAGGTAACGAGTAAGGATAATTTAATAAGAGGATGATAAATTTATTTCATGTAGACATGCAATCTGAATCATGCTGGTCAAATTTCTCTACAAAAATGCAGTTTTTAGATAGCATTATCAAGATAATCTTTCAATATAACCCTGATTTTTAAAAATATATAATACTGTGACCATTCTCTAACAAATATTCCAGCACCTTTATAAGCATTTAAATGGTATTAAGTTTTAAAATATATTGTTACTCATCCAAATAAAATAAAATGCAGCCAGCTGCCAGATGCTATGGGAGTTTAGATGCTGCAGTGCTTTTATGAAGCAGCCATAAATTGCCTACAGATTATGTCTTTGTTTTCTTTGAAAGGAGTAGATTCCAGAGACAAAATTTCCAAAGAAACTTTTGCTTGATACTTGTTCCTAAAAGAATCAAGAGCCTATAGCTTAATGAATAAACCCCCACACAGGTTATCAATACGTAATATTTTCTGTCCCTTTCACAGTACAACTAATCAATAAATAGCACACAGTACAATTACACTTACACTTACGTGGAAGAGAAGAGACATAAAATAGGCCACCCACAAAATAACCTCATTCACCAGAGAAATGATATAGTTCTTTGGAAATGAGAAGTGCCCTGCCTTGCAAAGAGTCTTCATGTCAAAAAATATAAATTGATAGAAAAGGAAACTGGCTTTGCAGAAAATTACTAAAGGAAGCCTGGCACCAATGACACCCACATAGAATCTCTAATGTGCTCCGATTTCTATAGCCTTTTTAAATATGATCATTGAGATACTGCCTCCTCCTCAGATCATCAATATTTCTCAACTCCCAAATCCAGCACAATCCAATAAATTGCCTTTGTCAGTATTGTATATCATTCTCACTAGAATGTAAGCACCACTAGAAGGATTTTCTTCCATTCTGCTGATGTATCATGAGCTCCAAAACAGTGCATGAACATAGCGACGCTTACAAAGTATTTATTGACAAATATTCTGCATCTTCTTATTTTCTGATTAGGCATGAATTCATAGAGACTGAATTATGCTATGTGTGTCTGAAATTCTAATTTTGGTTTACTTCCAAGGATTCTTTTTACCATTTTTGTGCCTTGGATTTCATGTTTTAAAGGATTTGATTACCAAATGGCATATAGTAAATAACAGTGTTCTATTTGTGTGTGTGTGTGTGTGTGTATAAACCGTTCATCAAAAATAAACATGAGATAAAGAATGCCACCATATTGAGTTGATGCATAATTTTAGCCCAAACAAGAAATATGGTTCAACAGACACTGTTGCATTATTTTGAGTAAATATATCAATCGTATTTATTAGGCTTTCTGAACTAATGAGAATATTTCATGAACTTTACTACTTTAATGGGCCTGCGAGTTTGGGAACCATTGCATTGGTCTATGTCAGTGGATCAGAGACACTATGTATATAAAAATTTCTGTCACAGTTTCATACATTTACAGTGAAATGTCAACTTTGAAAAACCGTGAATAGATGTAACTATTATTTTTCATACTGATGTAGAGGGAACAGAAAAGTATGTGCAGCATTTTTTTTTTTTTTTTTTGCCTTTGTGGAGAACAGGCCTTTCCTTGCCTATGTGGAGTTCATAAAACAGCAATAAAAAATTAGTCATAAATTGGGTCTAGTATTAATGTCAATTAGCATCCCAATGACATAATGACTGTGGTAAAACATTTAAACTTTATTGACATCAATAGCTATTATCAAGTCAGTTTTATTGATGTTATAATAAAGAGGGCTGGATTTCACAAAGCCCCCAGTAATTGCTGACACTGTGTCAGGAACCCTCCAGAATACATCGGCAGAACCCAGGCATACAAAACATCAGCAGGTCAGAATATTGCTTCTATGGTTTATTTGTCCCCACCAAAACTCATGTTGAAATTTGATCCCCAATTGTGGTGGTGTTGGGATATGGAGCCTGGTGGGAGGTGTTTGGGTTATAGGGTGCATCCCTGATGCATGGCTTGGTGCTGTTTTCATGGTAGTGAGTTCTCACTTTTGTGAAACTGGATTCGTTTTCGAGACAGTGGGGTGTTATAAAGCCAGGACATCCCTCAGGTTTCCATCGCTTCCTATACCTCCAATTCCGCTTTGACCTTCTCCATCATATGAGCAGCATGAAAGAGCTCACCAGAAGCTGGGGACAGGCCCTTGAGCTTCTCAGCCTTCAAATCATGGGCTACATAAGCCTCTTTCCTTTATAAATTACCTAGTCTCAGATATTCTTTTACGGCAACACAAAATGGACTGTCTTATTTTGGTGTAATTGGTCAAAATAAATGAAAAATGTTTACTAAGCACTAACTATGAAGCCAGCATCTACTAGAAGTTAATAGAAGATAAAAAAGAAATAGACATCATGGCCCCCATCTCAAGTGGGGTATGATCTGGTTGAGGAGATGAGGAAATCAGACCTAAAGAATTTCAGAATGTCTTGCTTGCTTTTCCCCCATGGATTCCCAGACATCCTCTTTCCAGCTGCTCACAGTTAGATCTCCTCATGATCCTCCCTCTCTATCCTCTCTATCTACTGCCACAGACGAAACCTGTCTCCTCCCTTTGCTGTGACTGCTCTTGCCTTCTCAGAAGCATCCTCACCACCACCAGTACAGTCAGCCTAAAACTTGGATCTAGGTCACGCTCTTCACTAAAACATTTCAATGACTCCCAGCTTTTAGTTGTTTCAACAAATTCCTTAGCACTGACATAGGCCCCTGTAAGACTTAGTTCCTCTCCTATTTCTACAAAATCATTTCCTAAGATTCCTTACATTCTTCTTTATAAATTTTACAGTTTTCATTTTAATTTTGTTGTTGCTTTTTATTTAGCAATGGAATACCGATACTACCCCTAAACCAAGCTGGCTATTTCAACTTTGCTGTCATTTTCTGGAGTTCTGATTTGGGCTGCTGAGCAAGAGGTACTTGATTTAGTCACTTTTTCTGTTCCCACATAATACTGTAGCTACTACAATGCTTTAAAGTATGATGACCATACCCTTCCCAGTGGAATACAAGTTCTTTGGGACCGGTAACTGAGCAATTTTCTGTGTACTAATAATTGTCTATGTCCAAGTATAACATATTAATGGGTGGTGGCTTTTGATACCTTAGAATCATAAATTGTCAGAATCATACATTTTAAGAGAATTTTTAGAAATTATTTGCTTCAACACCATTTTTTAGATAAGGAAATGAGACCCAGAAAGATTAAATGACTTGCCCAAGATGATAGTTACTTACCAGCAAGTTACAGAAGAGGAAATTGTCACCCTTAAATATTGTTCTCAGGTTATAAAACAGAAAAAAGTAAATTCAAGTAGAAATTTTAATTGCATAGAAATAGGTAAGTAGGTAGACAGTTAGGAATATAGATTAACAAAAAAACACAGAAATACAATACTACTAAATAATAATTATGGTTTTAAACAATGTAGGAGCTCAAAATCAGTTATTTCTAAATTAAGCTTCAGCTCAGAGTTAACACTAGATTATAGCACAATTTTATAAAATTATAACATTATTGAGCCAGGAAAAGATTAACATAAAAGATGAGTACTTCAGGTGTCACACTGTCAACTTCCACTTAATTTACCAGCAGGTGCTGCCAAATGCTACTGCCAGTGTCCAAAAATAAATAAATAAATAAATTTTAAAAAATGTGACTAGTCATGTAAAGGTAAAACCTTTAGGAAAAAAACCTTGAGAGACCTAATATGAGAAAAGTTGATCAACAATTATGGGCTCTAATTCCATTCCTGCCTCCAGCAGGCGGTCTTACACAGCTTCCCTCACAGTATTTATCACATGCCAGACTTGCAAGGATCATTGAGCAAAGAACCATCAGATAATATTTCAGAGATGTGAGCATGAGCAAACTACATTAAAAAATCAGATCAGTCCAGCCGGGCGCAGTGGCTCACGCCTGTAATCCCAGCACTTTGGGAGGCCAAGGTGAGTCGATTGCCTGAGCTCAGGAGTTCGAGACCAGCCTGGGCAAAATGGTGAAGCCCCATCTCTATTAAAATAAAAAAGATGAGCCGGGCATGGCAGTGTGCACCTGTAGTCTCAGCTACTCAGAAGGCTGAGGCAGAATTGCTTGAACCTGGGAGGTGAAGGTTGCAGTGAGCCGAGATCACGCCACTGCATTCCAGCCTCGGTGACAGAGAGAGACTCCATCTCAAAAAAAAAAAAAAAGAAAAGAAAAAACACAAAAAATTAGATGGCTGACCCCCGCCATTCCCTAGCATTTAGAGACAGCCTTAGAGGGAAAGGGGTGTAGAGTTAGAATGGCTGAGATTTGTTTTGGTTTGTTGTTTTGTTTTCATCCTGACTGAATGACAGGGTATTGTGCAGCTCTGGGAGATACTTTTCATAACAATGTCTACATGTGGGGTTTACCTGCTGGAGTTTTGCACTACACAGGAATTGGCAAAGGGCTCTGAAAAGGGTGCTCAAAATAGTCATTGAAATTTAGAAAAGAAGTTTCCAGCAATCTCAATTCTAAGTATCCAATAAAATTCAAATCAGAATCTCAAAGAGATACTAGCACTCCCATGGTCACTGAAGCACTATTCACAATAGCCAAGACATAAAAACAACCTAAATGTCCTTTGACAGATGAATAAAGAAAATGTGGTACATACATGCGATGGAATATTATTCAGCCTTAAAAACAAGGAAATACTGCAGTATGTGATGACATGCATGAACCTTGATGATATTATCCTAAGTGAAATAAGCCAGTCATAGAAAGACAAAGGAGGTATCTAAAATATTCAAATTCAGAGAATCAAAGAGTGGTTACTGGAGCACAGGTGGAAGGGGAATAGGGACCTACTGATCAAGAAGTGTAAAGTTTCAGTTAAGCAAGAGATCTGCTGTATGAGATTATACTTAAACAATACTATATTGTACACTTCAAATTTGTTAAGAAGGTAGATCGCAGGTTGTGCTCTTACCAGAATAAAATAATTTGTTTTACAAAAGAAGCTTCTATTTCTTCAGTCTGTAAACCTAAATCCCTACTTACTACACTTCAGCTTTGAAATGATTTTTGAATTGTTCTGATTAAATTATTTCATCATAAAATCACCACGGACTCTGACCTACAAATGGGCTCCCTCACTGCTACTGAGAACTCCAAACTAATGCCAGCTATACTGCTGCCTTCCAGACAGATATTTTGCCTGGATGAGATCTCAGTATCAAAAGTAAGTGGATACAGCTTAAGTGTCTTTCTAAGCCAAATGTCGGACTCATCACAACTGGAAGAAAATGGTTGAACTAATTTCTTCCATGAGCTCCAAGAAACTGATTTAGTCTTCTATCTTGCTGCAACTGTGTTGGTTTTCTATGATCCAGGACAGATATACAAAATATCCATGTTTACCTTGGCCTCTAAAACTCCACGTCTAGTTAATTAGCAAGTGTAGTTCAGCAGTCTAGCATGGAGCATTGATGCTGCATTATGCATAAATCTGCACCTACCTCCCTTTGCATTCATCCTCCCTGTGTACATGGAACTGTAGCTCACTCCTCCACTATTTCCTAATCCCAGGCTTTTGATTCTGTTACTTTAAATGTATATGAAAAACAATTGACTTGCTATCTTTCTGTTTTTAAAGGCACTTCAAAGTTACTACTTCCACTTTATATGGAAGTTACCATATAAATCTCCTCTCCTGTTATTCAGCTGAATATCTTCTTTAACTTTCTGCGTGTCCTTTCCTAATCTTCTATGCCGTGTTCAAAAGTATCCTCTACTGATAATGTACTCTTGATGGATCTGCACTAGTCTATTCCCAGCCCTATATAAATCTTGTTTGAGCAATAAAAGTGTTCATAAGATTCTTCCCTGATTACATTGAATCTAAAATTTGACACATTTCCCCGTTTTTCATCAATCTTTTCCCTCAAATTTAAAAACATTTCTATTTAACAAAATGGCAACAAGCACTTTCATTCTTCATATTCATTTAATTTCATTTTTTGTATTCTCAGCAAAACAGAAACAAGCACTTTCATTATTCCCAGATGTAATAATTTTCAAACCAATATTTCTGTTTTTTATATTAATAAACCTTTCCACATTATTATTATTATTATTATTAGAGATGGAGTTTCGCTCTTGTTGCCCAGGCTGGAGTGCAATGGCATGATCTCGGCTCACTGCAACCTCCGCCTTTCAGTTTTAAGCGATTCTCCTGCCTCAGCCTCCCGAGTAGCTGGAATTACAAGTTCCTGTCACCACACCCCGCTAATTTTTGTATTTTTAGTAGTGACGGGGTTTCACCATGTTGGCCAGGCTGGTCTTAAACTCCTGACCTCATGATCTGCTTGCCTTGGCCTCCCGAAGTGCTGGGATTACAGGCGTGAGCCACCGTGCCCAGCCTACATGGTATTATTTTAAGGCTACATAAAACTTCTTCTAAATTTCCTATTAATTTGACCTCAAGCTTTTAATTATGTGTCTTTTATTGTGTTTTAATGTTGTGTTTATCATTTAACTTCATTAAAGCAGTGTATTTATATATTCTTAATTTTATTTTTCTCATGCAAAGCACTGATAGCATTATTTTTCTGCAAATATAGTAGCAACAATTATACAGAGATTTCTCAGCTTCATTTTATCCTTGTGTTTTTACAACTAACTTGAACTTATAGTTCTGTATTTTATAAATTAACCAAAAATATTAAAACTCAGTTCCATAAGAGATACTCAGAAGTATTCCCTTCTAAATGGATAACAACATTAAAGTAATTCCTGGCTCTTTAAGAGAAGCAGTTAAGATAACCAGCCAACTACATTCTGTGTGACATTCTATATTATTTCCTTCAACTCCTTAAGCAAAGCTACGGGTAAAGATATATATTTTAGGGCTTATTTCTCATACATTCATTTTTAAAAGAACAAATTCCATAACCTCTACTGTTGTTAATTCACTATGCAACAGAGTAATTGTTGACTAGAGTTGTGCAGTGTTGAAGAACAGGAGCTTTAAAGCTAATTGTGCCTGACTCCAAATACTAGCGTGCACGTGTGCTCTCTTTCTTTCTCGTTCTCCTCTCCCTCTCTCTCACTAGCTGTGAAACCATGAATATATATTAGCCTCCCTAAACTTTAGTTTCCTATCTATGAAATGGAGTGATGGTAGTACCTACCTTATAAGGTTACTAATAGGATTAGATGAAATAATTTATGTAATAGAATTAGCAAATTACATATACTAAGTAACACATATTCATTAAAAATAGTTCATATTCCTAAATGAATTTCAAAGCATCACTTATAAAATATTAAATCTATATTGAAAATTATGAATGGAGAACTAATTTTAGGTAGATAATTTTAGCAACATTAGGGTTTCCCTCCTGAAAATTTCTGATATTAAGGATAGTATGTTGAAACCAGTATTCTGCTGCTTTTCCCTAGTTCTAATGTCAAATATTTTATTCAGTTTTACATGTTCTAGCACATTTTATTACAAACCACCATAGCCAGAAACACTCTCACGCTCACTAATTACATGTTTAGTGGTTCAGGATAAATTAGACATAACTCTAACAAAATAATATTAGTTGAATTATGACATACTTTTAAAATCTAAGGCTGAACCCTGGGTGAATCACTTTATAGTTTCCAGTACATTTATTCCACATGTTTAAACGTCAGGTCTGTATAATCATGAACATTCTAATGACTAATATTGCCGGATAGGTTTTAAATTAATATACTAACAATGTTTTCCCACAAGACTACTATTAAGAAATAATTGATGTTTTAGAGTCATCCATCCTCTCTATTTCAGATTTTGAAAAATGTTAATACATAACTCTATATGAAGCTTATAATATTTATATGACATTATTTTAAAGTCTCTTCTCCATTAATAAATATGATATTCAGAGTATCCTTTTGTTTCACATTTTAATGATTTGATCTCGCACACCCCTTTTGCTTTAAATCATTATTACCCGGCTATATAATCAACTTTACATATCAACGATTTACCACCCTTATAAAAGTTCGAAACTCAGACTCCATAAAAAGAGGAATTTTGTTTTAGTTTACTGCTATAACTTCAGCATCTAAAATAATGCTTAATGTATACTAGGCACTCAGTGAGTGTACATTAAATAAATATTAATCCAACCACATCCTCTTCAAAGTGGAACCTTATCAGCAGTGATACCTAGAAATACATTTGGTATATTCAGCCCCTCTGACTCAGGACTTCACAGTAAGTTTGCTACTTAAAAGACAGAAAACATAATTATTTCATTGTTTGACAACTAAAAAACTATAGCTGATATAGTTATCTTAGAAATGCATTTGATACACAGCAGGTTTTTAAAGTATGGGTACATTGAAAATTGTAAAGCCTGGCTAAAATATATTAAAGAAAACATAAATAGAGATACATAATCTCCATCGAATTGAAGAACCAATATTGTTAAAATTGAATTTTTTCCCAAATTGATTTATAGACTTAATACAATCCCTCCCACTCCTAAAAAAATCCCAGGAGACTTTTTAAGAAGAAATTTATATGTTGATTCTAATATTTGTATGGAAATGAAAAGATCTAGAATAACTAAAATAATTATCAAAAAATAGGACAAAATTAGGGAACTCATGCTACAGTTGCCTCTTGGTATCCACGGGAAATTGGTTCTAGGACCTCCCATGAATACCAAAATCAGCAGATGCTCAAGTACTTCTTGTAAAATGGCACAGTAATTGCATATAACGTATGTACATATTCCCATATATTTTAAATCATCTCTAGATTACTTATAATACCTAACACAATGGAAATGCTATGTAAATAGTTGTTATACTGTATTGTTTAGAAAATAGTAAGAAAAAAGCCAGCACATGTTCAATGTACACAATTTTTTTGAAGTATTTTTGATCCACACTTGGTGAATCCAAAGCTTTGGAGCCCAAAGATATGGAGAGCTGACTATACTTGATTTCAAGGCTTACTATGAAGCTATAATAATCAAGACAATGTGGTATTGGCATAGCAATGTCCAGAGAGGAATGGAATGGAATAGAGTTCAAAAATACATTCATACACATATGATAATTGATTTTGAACAAAGGTGTAAGGTTATTCAATGGGGAAAGAATATTAACATTTAGTAACGGAAAAATTATATATCCACTTTGAAAAAAGCAAACCTTGATTCTTACATTATATCTCACTCTAAGAATAGCTTGATGTGCATCATAGTCCTAAGACTATAGGTTAAACTAGAAAATGTCTAGATGAAAATATGGCAGAAAACTTTTGTGATGCTAGGACAGGCTCAAATTTCCAAAGCAGGACAAAAATTTATTAAACTAAGATATACAAAAAGATGCTCAGCATCATTAGTCATCGGGTAAATGGAAATTAAAACCACAATGAGATACTACTGCACACTTATTAAAATAACTAAAATTAAAATTAAACTCTGGCGATACTGTGTATTGATGAGGATGTAAGGTAAGTGGAGTTCTCATACACTGCTGGCAGGAACGCAAAACTGCACGGTCACTTTGGTAAAAAGTTTAACAGTTTCTAATATTTAACAGTTTTTTAGTATCTAAATAGTATACACACACACACACACACACACACACGCCTTTCACAGTGGCTGAACAAATTTACATTTCGATCAACAGTGTATAAACATTCCCTTTTCTCTGCAGACTTGTATGTTGTTTCTTGAGTTTTTAAAAAGAGCCATTCTGACTAGTGTGAGATGGTATCTCATTGTGGCTTTGATTCTTGGTTTGTGATGATTAGTGATGTTGAGCATGTTTTCAGATGTTCATCGGCGGCTTGTATGTCATCTTTTGAGAAGTGTCTGTTCATATCTTTTGCCCACTTTTTATGCAGTTATTTGGTTTATAAGTGTTGAATTAAGTTCCTTATAAATTCTGGATATTAGACATTTGCTGGATGCATAGTTTGTGAATATTTCCTCCCACTCTGTAGGTTACCTGTTGACAGATTCTTCTGCTGTGCAGAGGCTGCTTGGTTTAATTAGGCCCCACTTGTCAAATTTTGTTTTCGTTGCAATTGCTTTTGAGCACTTAGTCATAAGTTCTTTCTCAAGGCTGATGTCCAGAATGGGGTTTCCTAAGCTTTCTTCTAGGATTCTTATAGTTTGAGGTCTTATATTTAAATCGGATCCATCTTAATTTTTGTACATGGTGAAAGCTAGGGGTCCAGTTTCATTTTTCTGGATATAGCTAGCTGGTTATCCCAGGAATCTTTAATGACTAGGGAGTTCTTTCCCCATTGCTTATTTTTGTCAGCCTTGAAGATCAGATGGCTGTAGACATGCAACTTTATTTATGGGTTCTCTATTCTGCTCTATTGGTCCACATGTCTGTTTTGTACCAGTACGATGCTGTTTTGGTTACTCCAGCCTTATAGTATATTTTGAAATTGAATAATGTGAAGCCTCTGGCTTTGTTCTTTTTGCTTCTGATTGCTTTCACTATTCAGGCTGTGTTTTGGTTATATATGAATTTTTAAAGTGTTTTCTAACTTTGGTAGTCTGATAAAAACAGCATTAAACCTATACATCGCTTTGAGCAGTATGGCCATTTTAAAGATATTAATCCCTTCGATCCATGAGCATGAAATGTTTTTACATTTGCTTCTCATCTCTGATTTTTTTCAGCAGTGTTTTGTAGCTAACCTTGTAGAGATCTTTCACCTCCTTGATTAGATCTATTCCTAGGTATTTAATTCTTTTTCTGGCCATTGTACATGGGATTGTGTTCTTGATCTGGCTGTCAGCTTGAATGTTATCGTTGCATAGAAATGTTACTGATTTTTGTACATTGATTTTTGCATCCTTAAGCTTTAATGATGTCCTTTATCAGTTCCAGGAGCTTTTGGCAGTCATTAGAATTGCTAGGTATAGAATCATATCATTAGCAAAGAGAGATAGTTTGTCGTCTTCTTTTCCTATTTGGATGACTTTGCCAGGTTTGGGTATCAGGGTGATGCTGGTTTCATAGAATGAGTTAGGGAGGAGTCCTTCCTCCTTAGTATCAAATTGGTACCAATTCTACCTTATACCTCTGGTAGAATTTGGCTGCGAATCCATCTGGCCCAGGGCTTTTTTTTTTGACCGACAGGTTTTGTATTGATGATTCAATTTCAGAACATGATATTGGTCTGTTCAGGGTTTTAGTTTCTTCCTGACTCAATCTCGGGAAGTTGTGTTTCCAGGAATATACCCATTTCCTCTAGATTTTCTAGTTTGTGTGTATAGAGGTATTCATAATAGCCTGTGAGATATTTCTGTGGGATTAGTTGTAATGTCACTTCTATTATTTCTGATTGTGCTTATTTGGGTCTTCTTTTTACTTTGTAAATCTAGCTAACTGTCTATCGATCTTGCTTATCCTTTAAAAAAACAAACTTTTGGTTTCATTGATTCTTTGTATACATTTTTGGTTCTCAATTTCATTTCAGTTATTCTCTGATTTTCTTTCTTTCTTTTCTTCTGCTAGTTTTGGGGTTAGTTTGTTCTTGTTTTTAGTTTTTTCTAGTTGCCCTAGGTGTGATGTTAGATTGTTAATTTGAGATCTTTATAACTTTTTGACGTAGGCATTTAATGCTATAAACTTTCCTCTTAACACTGTTTTTGCTGCATCCCAGAAATGTCTCTGTTTTGATTTCTTTGCAAATTTTTTTTCTGTCTTAATTTCATTGTTTTCCCAAAAGTCATCTAGGAGCAAGTGATTAATTTCTATGTGATTGTGTGGTTTGAGAGATCTTCTTTTTTACTGATTTCTATTTCAGTATTTATTCCACAGTGAATTATTTCTATTATTCAACAGTGGTACGACTGGTATTATTTCAATTTTCTAAAAGTTATTGTGACAGGTTTTATGGCTGAGCATATGTCCACTCAGAGTATATTTCATGTAAAGAGGAGAATATTATCTGGTTGATACATGGAGTATTCTGGAGATGTCTATTAGGTCCAACTGGCCAAGTGTCAAATTTAAGTCTAGATTATCTTTGTTAGTTTTCTGCTTCCATGACCTAACACTGTTCATGGGGTGTTAAAGTCCCTCAGTATTACTGTCTGGGTATCTATGTCTTCAGTACATCTAGAAGTACTTGTTTCATGAAACTGGGTGCTCCTTTGTTGGATGAATATATATTTAGGACAGTTAAGTCTTCTTGCTGAATTAAACCCTTTATTATCACATAATGCTCTTGTTTGTCCTTTTTTACTGTGTTGGTTTAACATCTGTTTCATCTAACAATAGAACTCTGCTCTTTTTGGTTTTTCATTTCTCCAATCCTTTACTTTGAGCCTATGGGTATTGTTATATGTCAGATAGGTCTCTTGAAGACAGCAGATGAATGGGTCTTTTTTATTTTTATTTTACTTTAAGTTCTGGGATACACGTGCAGAACGTGCAGGTTTGTTACATAGGTATATATGTGTCATGGTGGTTTGCTGTACCTATCAACCCATCATCTAGGTTTTAAGCTCCTCATGCATTAGGTATTTGTCCTAATGCTCTCCCCCTCCCCATAAATAGTCCTTAAATAGGGTATTTTTTTTTTCTTTTTTCTTTTTTGAGATGGAGTCTCGCTCTGTCACCCAGGCTGGAGTGCAATGGGGCCATCTGGGCTCACTGGAACCTCCACACCCTGGGTTCAAGTGATTCTACTGCCTCAGCCTCCCAAGTAGCTGGGATTACAGGTGCCCGCCACCATGTCCAGCTAATTTTTGTATTTTTTAGTAGAGACGGGGTTTCACCATGTTGGCCAGGCTGGTCTTGAACTCCTGACCTCAGGTGATCCACCCACCTCAGCCTCCCAAAGTGCTGGGATTATAGGCATGAGCCACCATGCCTGGCCTTAAATAGTGTCATTCCTTTCAAGTCCTTTTGTCACAATATTGATGAGGAAAAAACACTGGTTTTGATACATATCATTTCACTTAAAGTCAGTTTTCAAGAATTTATAGACTTATAGTACATAAAGTAAGGACTTACTATACTCAGTAATAACATTTTAAATTCAAATTCTCTCTGGCAAACCCAACATTTGAAAGTTTGAAATTGAGTAATGTTTTTGTCCTGAAATTAGGTGGCAGAAACAGGTTTTAAGGTTTTTATTTTTAATTGACAAATAATAATTGTGTTTATGTATGGGATACAATGTGATCTACATATACCTGATAGAAAGATTCAATCAAGCTAATTAATGATCCATCACCTCACTAATTTGTCATTTGTTTGTTGAAAGAATGTTAAATATCTATTTTAGCAATTTTGAAATGTACAATATATTAACTATGGTCACCATGCAGTGCAACAGATTACTAAAACTTATTTCTCTAGTCTGACTGAAATTTTGTACCTTCTGATCAACATCTTTCCTTTCCCCATGTCTTCCCTACCCGCCAGCCTTAGGAAACCACCTTTCTACCCTCTGTTTCTATAACATCAATGTTGATAGATTGCACATAAAAGTGAGATAATACAGTACTTGTCTTTCTGTGCCTGGCTTATCTCACTTAGCATAGTGTCCCCCACTCAAATTCATATTGTCACAAATGACATAATTTCTTGGTTTTTAAAGGCTGTATAGTATTCCACTGTGTAAATATTCTACATTTTCTTTATTCATGCATCTGTTGATAGACACTTAGTTTGCTTCCATATCTTGGCTACTGTGAATAATGTTGCAATGAACATGAGAGTACAGACATCTCTTTGACAAATCAATTTCAATTCTTTTTGATATGTACCCAGAAATTGGATTGCTAGATCATACAGTAAATCTATTTTTAATGTTTTTGAATAACTTCTATACTATCTTCTACAATGTCTGTACCAATTTATATACTCACCAGCAAAGGTTCCCTTTTATCTACATCCTCACCAATACTTGCTATCATTATCTTTTTGATACTAGCCGTTCTAACAGTCATGAGGTAATATCTCATCGTGCTTTTAATTTGCATTTTCCCTGATGATTAGAGATGGTATTTTTTCATATATCTATTAATCATTCATAGCTCATCTTTTGCAAAACGTCTGTTCAGATCCTTTGCTTGTTTTTAATTGGGTTATTTTCTCGCTACTGAGTTGAGTTCCTTTATATATTTTATGCAAAATAGATACATACAGGGAGCTAATTGTAGTCTCTTATAGAATGTATTGTTTGCAAATATTTTCTCCCAATCCACATGTTGTCTCTTCACTCTGTTGTTTCTTTTGCTATGCAGAAACTTTTTAGTTTGATGCAATCCCATTTGTTTATTATTGCTTTTGTTGTCTCTGCTTTCACAGTTTTATCCACAAAATGATTGCCCAGACAAATTTAGTTGAGTTTTCCACTATGTTTTCTTCTGGTAAGTTTACAGTTTCACATCTTAAGTCTTTTATCCATTTTGAGTTGACTGTTTGCATATGATGTGAGATAACGGTCCAATTTCATTCTTTTGCATATGGATATCAAGTTTTCCCAACATCATTTATTGAAGAGATTGTTCTTTTCCTATTGTATACTCTTGACACTTTTGTCAAGAGTCAATTAATCTTAAATACTTGAGTTTATTTCTTGGCATTCTATTTGGTCTCATTGGTCAATATCTTTGTTTGTATGCCAGAACCATGGTGTTTTGATTACAAAAACTTTATATGATATTTTGGAATCAAGAAGTGGGATGCCTCCACTTTTGTTCTTTTTGATAAGATTGTTTGGGTTTTTAGGGGTCTTTTCTGGTTCTATAAAATTTTAGGAATTTTTTTTCTATTCCAGTAAAAAAAAAATGACATTGGAATTCTGATAGGAATTACATTGAATCTGTAGATCACTTTGGATAGTACAGACATTTAAACAACATTCATTCTTTCAACTCACAAACATCTATTTGTATCTTCTTCAATTTCTTTCATTAAAGTTTTATAATTTTCAATATACAAATCTTCTACCTCCTTGGTTAAATTTACTCCTAAGTGTTTTATTTTATTTAATTTAATTTTTGATGCTATTGTAAGTAGAATTATTTTAATTACTTTTCGATATTTTGTTGTTAGTGTGTAAAACACTTCTGACTTTTATATGTTTACTGTAACCTGCAATGTTACTGAATGTATTAGTTCTAAAAATTTTTTCGTGGAGTCTTTGGGGTTTTCTGTATATAAGATCCTGTCATCACCAAACACAATTTCACTTCTTCCTTTTATTTTTTATTTTTTTTGAGACAGAGTCTCGCCCTGTCGCCCAGGCTGGAGTGCAGTGGTGCAATCTCGGCTCACTGCAAGCTCCGCCTCCCGGGTTCACGCCATTCTCCTGGCTCAGCCTCTCCAAGTAGCTGGGACTACAGGCGCCCGCCACCACGCCCGGCTAAATTTTTTTATTTTTAGTAGGGACGGGGTTTCATCGTGGTCTCGATCTCCTGACCTCACGATCTGCCCGCCTCGGCCTCCCAAAGTGCTGGGATTACAAGCGTGAGCCACCGCACCCGGCCGACTTCTTCCTTTTATACGGACGCCTTTTATGTCTCTTTCTTGCCTAATTGTTGCTGCTAGGACTTCCAATATTAGGTTGTGCAGAAATGGCAACAGGGGGCATCCTTGTTTTATTCCTAGTATTAGTGGAAAAGCTTCCAACTTTTCACTATTTAGTATGATTTTAGATGTGGGCTTCTTACAGCTTTGCTAATTTGAAAAAGTTGAAGAAGTTGGGTGAGATTAGTGCCTTGAAGTTAGAAAATGCCTCTAGACAAAATAAGTCAAAAAGATGTTTGAGAATCATAGCCTATTTTAATATTTCTTTGCATTATCCCTACAGGCATTTCTATGAAAGTAACACAATGGACTTGCACTTTGAAAAAACATATTTAAAATCAATTTTAGTTGTGTATAACAAATCCATTAAAATACTCAGAAAAAAGTTAATACAGAAACTTTTCAATTGAAACAGAAAAATAAACTCAAAAACAAAAGTTAAATTACTAGCAAGTACAAAGAAGAAAGAGAATTAATTAGTGGTTGAAGAATTTTAAGTAACTTTAGGCCAATTTTCAGCCAAAACATATAAAGTTTGCAATTGGATTAAAATGCTTGTCTTATTCAACTGAGGTATCTTTCAGCAGGTGAATGGGTAGCCAAATTGTGGTACATTTATATAATGGAGTACTATTCTATAATAATAAGGAATGAGGTATCAAGCTATGAAAAAATATAGATGAATCTTAAATGCATACAGTTTAATTTTAAAAAATGATTTTAAAAGGCTATATATTATACAGTTCCATTTACATGACATTCTGGAAAAGGAAAAATAATAGAGATACTAAGCAGATCAGTTATGGTAGGGATTTGGAGAGAAGGGGATTTCTTTAGCGCAATGAGACTAATCTATATGATATTGTAATGCTAGATACACGAGTCTATGCAGTTTTCAAACCCATAGACATTTATATTACAGTAAACCTTAATGCATGCCTTTTTAAAATTATTTTTATAACTCTAGATTATATGCCCATTAAAAAATTAGGAGGTCAGGGAAACTAAAAAGGAATGCAGACTGTGAAAAAACATCTAATCATATTACAGCTATATGAAATAACTTCAAAAAGGATAAAAGAAAGAGGTATTGATTTAAGTAACTTTAGAAATAAATGCAGTCTTCAAAAATAAAGGCAAAAGGAACTAACCATAAGAATAGTACTCTAATTGATAAAGTTCTTTCCCATAGGAGTATGAGTAAACATTTCTGGAATGATTATACAGATATAGTGTAATTGAACAATTTAGTAAATAACGGGACCCCAGTTTCTCACTGACAGGCTGGGAGGCCACAGACAAGCAGGGGCAGAAACCTAGAGTAACCCGTGTGGTAATGTATTAGAGTTGAAGACTTCAGCTTAACTCATGCTTAACTTAATATGGGTACAAATGAATATATAGAGAGAAATATTTACAGACATATGTGTGTGTATATATATATATATACGATTTAGTATGTACACATGTATTTTCCAGTTCCGTCAGCTGAGAAGGCCTAGAAATAATGATATTCCAATAGCAATAAGCACACCTAACACCAAGATCTTGGTTTCTAGTGTCATACTTTAGTACAACAAACGAGGGCTTCTTGAAGAAATGGCAGATACTAGAACTGAGGCAGGGAACATACAAGATTTGTCTTGAGTATTTATAGTGCTAAGAAGTAAGAAATGTTTTTAAAACATAAAATCAAGGAGTAGGCCAAAGGACATACAAAAGTCAGCTGAAAGAACTCTCAATCACTGAATCTGGAACAATTTGAGCAACAACAAAACTGATGTATTATATTAACATTATAACATAAATTATAAAATAAATGCATGAATCCATACTGATAAAAATAAATAATTGAACACATAAATGTATGGAGGAGAATAGATACATTTCCCATGCAGAGAAACTCCAAATAATTTATGTAGATACTCCATCTATCCTCAAGGAACTGAAACATTATTTCTCACTCAGTTGTGGGCTGAGTATAGTGACTTCCTTTCAAAGAATACAGTGTGGAAGTGGGTGAAGGGAAGGGCAACTTTGCAGTGGATAAATCTAGTAAACACTACCTTAGCCAGGTGGTAAGATTAACATCAACAATGATGAGTCATGTTGATAGTATTTATTCTTGAAATGATGTGACATAAATAGTACTGTATCACTATTGGCTTCCTCCAGAAAATTCATTAGTTTGCTATTGAATTTAATTTTTCTTGTCTTTATTATCCATTAGAAGATCAAGGAAAGAAATGAATCAGGATCTGACATTAAAATACCTATTCCTATTGCTTTAACACTATTTTCTTGTTTAGTAATGCCACCAATTTCAGACACTATACAATTATAAGTATTTAGTCATAAACTTAATATTAAGAAAAAAATTGCTGTGAATTCACAGTAAAAATAAGACAATAAAGTTTTTAGAGATCTTCTAATTATCTTTCCTCTCTCCTTTACTGATTATCTCCACTATAACAACATCCATTTTCTGAAGAAATTTTTAAATTATGCTATTCACTTGCTTAAAATCTTTCCTGTCTATCCACTGCCCTTAGTATGAAAAATAGTTGGTATTTTAAGATGGGATTCAAAGTTCTCTATAACCTGGCTCTGTTTGGGGTTGATTTATGCCCTCCAAAAACACAATTTGAGGCTCTAACAACAGGTTCCTGTGAATGTGACCTTATTTGAGAATAGAGTCTTTGCAGGTGTAATCAAGTTAAGATGAGGTCATATTGGATTAGTATTGGCCTAACCCAAGGAATGCTGTCCTTATAAGAAGAGGAAAATTTAGACACAGAAAATAGGGAGAACTCCATGTCATTTAGAAGGCAGAGATTGGAGTGATGCATCTACAAACCACGGAACAGCTAGAAGCTTAAAAAAGGCAAAGAAAGGATTATTCTTCAGAATCTTCACAGAACACATGGCCCTTGCTGACACTTTGATTTCAGATTTCTAGCACCCGGAACAGTGAGACAATAACTTTCTGTTGGTTGATGCCTTTCAAGTTTACAGTAATTTGTTATGGCAACCCTGGGAAATTAATACAAGCTCTAACTTAACTTTCCAACAACATATTTCAGATTAGAAAGAACTCTTAAATTGAATTTCACTTTCCTTCTTCCTCATTTCCCAAAGAAAAGTTGACTTTCACTGTCTAAATCTGATGCCCAACCCTTCTTTTAAACCCATCATTCTTCTTTCATGTAATCTTTTATCTGCTCTAATCATCCTTCATATGTCCCCTTGAGCTATTATAGGCTAAACATATACAAATAACATGATCTCAATATGTATATAAATTATATATAGAAAACATTGGAACGCAATAGACAAATCTCCTAAACATGCCAGTGGTTGAGTAGAAGAACTTGGAGAAATTTTTTTTTTTTTTGGTCAGGGAGTGAAGGGGTGTACATAAAACTTGGTATTGGGTAAGTATTCTCAGTGTAGAAATACAAATGCATTTGGGTCTTTACCACTTTTTCTTGTAAATGTCTAGTCATTTTTAATAGGCTGAACTTTTTAGAGCAGTTTTAGATTCACGGCAAAACTGACAAAAATGTATAGTTTTCACATATCCCCTGCCCCAAACATGCACAGCCTCCCCGCTATCAGTATTCCACACCAGAGTAATATTTTTGTTATCATCGATGAACCAATGTGGAGAAATCATTATCACCCAAAGTCTACAGTTTGCAATAGCGTCCCCTTTTGGTTTTGTACATTCTATGGGTTTGGGGAGATATACAATGACATGTATCCACCATTGTAATACCAAAGTATTTTCCTTGCCCCCAAAATCTTACATGTTCCTAACCTATTCATCTCTCCTTCCCCTCTTCCCTCCTGGCAAATACTGATCTTTTTACTATATTCACAGTTTTGGCTTTTCCAGAATAGCATATATGTGGAATCACAAAGTATGTAACCCTTTCAGATTAGCTTCTTTCACTTAGTAATATGCATATAATGTTTCTTTATGTCTTTCCATAGCTCATTTCCTTTTAGCAGTGAATAATACTTAATTGTCTGGATGAACCACAGTGTATTCATCCATTTACCTACTGAAGAACATTTTGGTTGTTTTCAAGTTTTGACAATTATGGGTAAAGCTGCTACAAACGTCCATGTGCATGTTTTTGTGTTGACATAAGTTTTCAACTTACTTGGAAAAATATCAGAGAATGCAATTGCTGGATCATATGGTAAGAATATGTTTAGTTTTTTAAGAATTCTATCCTAATGTCTTTCCTACATTTCCTTGAAGTGTACATTGATGAGTATATATCATAACAATAATAAGCATTTTAATTAGATACATTTCTTTGAGATAATGTGCTCCATCAAAAAGGCAAGATGTGTCATAGTCATCTTTGTTTGTCACCTGGTTCCTAATGTGTAGAGATCATTCCATAAATATTGTCTGAATTATTAGATAGAATAGACATTCCAAATCCAGTGAATTACAGGGAAAGGTAAGGTGCCTATTCTAAGGACCATTTTGAAAACCAGTGCGTTTCTCTCTAATTACTCCAAGTTATAACTCTGAATTTTCAAGTGATGTTTTTCTCAGAGGATGTCCTCAGAGTGGCTTATTTATCATGCACTTGTAACACCCTCTGTTATTGCACATTTTTCAAAATTAAGAGTGTTGGCAGACTGCTATTTTATCCAATTAAGATTTATAACCTAGAATGTCCATTTCTTTCAGGCTCACAGCCTAGAATATGCTTAATGTGCTGATTCATGTCTTTGTTCATTCAGCTCTAAAAGGTTTGCTGGGATCTACATGGGAAATAAACAGTGTCATCAGAGTACTACAGTTTTAAGAGAATACAGGATGATTCAGATAGAAACAGAATAAAGACTGGGACACCAGGCTATTTGCCAGCATGCTATGAATAACTCTTAACATCTAAGCCACTATATCTTTATTTTTTAAATTTATTTATTTTTAATTGAAAAGTAATAATTATGTATATTTATCAGGGTACAATGTGATACTTTGATCTATGTACACATTATAGAAAGATTTAATCAAGCTAATTAACATATTCATTACCTCACCAATTTTTTTTTGCTAAAAATCTAATTTAGCAATTCTTTAATTGCTGAAGGTGCTGCACATTAATTCACTGGCTCCAGACAAAGGCATTAATCAGTGTCAATAAAAATTTATTGGACTACTGTGTACAAAGTACTAAAGATAATTTAAAGTATTTTGTCCTTGCCTTCATAATCCTGTCAACTTCTAAATAAGGCATAGTTTATGACTGTGAAAAACAAGCACTGGATAATCACCCATATTTTAAAAAGAAAAGCATCATCTTTAATAGAAAATTTTGTTTATAGCTGCACAAATGTATTTGCAATTTGTATTGTATCTTTAATCTTTTAACAAGCATCTTTTTTTAAAAGGGGAGAGTACAATATGAATTTTCTTCTCTAAGAAGCACAGATCATATCTCTTATCTGAATATACATATTTTTAAAGATCAATGAGAAGAGCAGACACAACATAGGCAACAGAACAAAGGAAGAGAATGAACCATGAATCAATTACATGAGACACTTGGAGTGATTATATCGTTACCATGAAGATGTCCTTTTTTCTTGACAGTCTTGACCAGGCTCTGGAAATTTGTATTTTCCTTACTTATAGACTATTCCTGTTCATTAACCATAATGAGATGAAAATACACTGTCAATAAAGTGTCATCTAAATAAGACTGCCATACAGACAGTTTCTTTAGGTTTTTCAGATGGCCCTTTCTCTGCTTCATCATGAGTAATAATTTGATGGATTGGACCCGTCACTCACCTACAGGTTTATGCATCGAAATGTGTAATTATCTCAAATATTTACCCATCTTCTATCTTCTCCAAGTACCTTCCAACTGTGTCCCTTGTCACTTATAAAAATCCCTTGTAACACCTCACTATAAATGTCTTTAGTAATTGATATGGTTTGAATTTGTGTCCCCGCCCAAATGTCATGTCAAATTGTAATCTCCAATGCTGAAGGAGGGGCCTTGTGGGAGCTGATTGGATTGTGGGGGCAGATTTCCCCCTTGCTGTTCTCATGATAGTGAGTTTTCATGAGATCTCACTGTCTAAATGTGTGTAGCACCTCTCTCTCCTCGCTCTTCCTCCTGCTGTGGTCATGTAAGATGTGCCTGCTTCCCCTTCGACTTCCACCATGATTGTAAGTCTCCTGAGGCTTCCCCAGCCATGCTTCCTGTACAGCCTGCAGAACCATGAGCCAATTAAAACTCTTTTCTTTATAAATTACTCAGTCTGTGGTAGTACTTTATAGCAGTGTGAGAACAAACTAATATAATAATATATTCCCATTTCTTTTTTTTTCTTCCTAAACAACCAGCACTGCTACTTCATCACTATTCAAGCATCCAAACTGACTGAAAAAGCTTTCTGAGACTTCCTTCCCAAGACAAAGTCATGGAAAATTACCTTGGGCACTTCTTAGCTGATCAAAGCCAGTCAATTGAAAGCAGAGAGAGCTACTAATATTACTGCTAAAAGAAAGTAGGTTCAGCGTATTTTTTCCTCCTACGTGTTACTTACCACTCCCCGCCACCACCCCCCGCAAAAAGAAACACTTTTTGCAATATATTACAAGAACAGAAGCTATACTTCTATTAAACATAGTCAGCCTTTAATAACATTAGGCAACCATAAACACAGGAATGAAGATCTCCATTTCCTTTCTATTACTATTCCTGCAAAACATCCCCATCAAAACTAAATTTAGAGAAAACTTATCTGTTCCAAATTCCACTTTGAGCAAGTAACTAATAATAAAACGAATCTGAAAAGGGATCAAAGAACTTAGTAAAATAAAAGGTATTAGAAAACAAAGAGACAAGATACAGATGAGAATTATGATGATTTCAATAAATATGGCATAATTTAGTTAAGCATGTTCTTTGTAGACATAAAAAGACACAGATATTTTAGGAAAAAGGAAAAACCACAGGGTTTACAAACGGATTCTCTTAATTCTAGCTGGAGATACAGAAAAGATAACACTCCTCTGATTCCACATTCTCATATATAAAATGTAAATAATATTAATAATATTCATCATGAACATTGTTTTTAAGAAAATGTGGCACACATACACATGGAATACTATGCAGCCATAAAAGGAATGAAATCCTGTTCTTTGCAGCAACATGGATGCAGCTGGAGGCCATTATATTCTAAGTGAACAACTCAGAAATAGAAAATCAAATACTGCATGTTCTCATTTATAAATAGGAACTAAACATTGGGTACACATGGACATAAAGATGGGAACAATAGGAACTAGGGACTCCAAAAGGGAGGAGGGAAGGCGGAAATGGGGAAACGGCTAAAAAAAAATCTACCTCTTGGGTACGATGTTCGCTACTCAGGTGATGTGTGCAGTCAAAGCCCAAACCTCAGCATCACACAATATATCCAAGTAACAAACCTGCATATGTACCCCTGAACCTAAATGATATTTAAGTAGCTTTAATCTTATAAAGGTGAAAATGCCATCAGTGTCAATTAATATTGTCTACAATATGAGCAAATACCTAAAATAGAGTCAGCTGTATGATACAAACTCAATAAATTTTGATTTTCTTGATAGCATATGAATCTAGAATAAGAAAATTAGAGACTTCAAAATATGAACTTTAAAAAAAGTTATCAGTTTGGCCATTTCTCTATTTTTGTGTTTATTCTAGCACTGGAAACACTGGGATAAAATTAGAGACTCAGCAACAGTCCTTCTTGAACATTTTTTTTGAAAGGAATTTTTTCATTATTTACCATTTGGAAATACAAGTGGGAAATGCACGCATTGAAAGAAAATTTACAAGGATGAATCCTAATAATTGAGGGCAATGTGTACCATCAAGATATTTGGCTACAACTTCTATATGCAATGATTGTCTTCTAATAGAGATTATATTGTCAGGATTGATAAAATTAATAATTTTGATGATATTTAAGTGATGTACATAATATTTGAAAATATCTGAATTTATAAAACGGGCTTACTCTACATTCTTACAAAATCCCTTTATGCATTCTTCATTTGAAAATTAAAAGATTTTAAGATTTTTATTTTCTAACTTTTTACTCTGAAACAGTTTCATATTTTCAAGAAAGTTACGAAACTAGTACCAAAGAATTCCTTTATAAATAATTGAATAAATAAGCTAAAGGGAAAAAGCAACACTCTTTTTTATAGTAGAATTCCAATTAATAACTGCAGAAGGAATGACAATAGAAAATCACCGTTTGGCAAACACCACAGTAATAATTATTGTAAACTGTGATTCATGGGCAAATATGTGATTAGAAATACTATATTTTCGTAATCTCAAAGTATTTATAAATTGCATAATAAAAAACAATATATTAAGAGACGGGAGATCTGTATTCCCAATATAGATTAACAAAACCTAAAGACCCCACCTCAACTAAGACATCAAAGTTGGCATTATCAACAATGAGAAATATGGATTTCATGTAATCCTTGAGATGATACACTGAGAAGGGCATAGCATCACTTTTGGGATACTCTTGCCAAGCATAAGATATCCTAAATGCAGCAAAAATATTCTCCTGGTAGTATGTGGGGGAAAAAAGCCATTTCACAAGAATCTCAAGATTTCTTTCAAATCATCTCCCAATGTATAATATGTAACTGAGTTATATACAGACAAGGTAAACTGGAATTCATTGGAATGTATTTGGGGTATTTTCAGCTAAATTACATTAAATAACAAGAGCATTTTTACTAACCCCATATATACAATTAATTATATCAGAAAACAAAATAGAAGTAAACATTTATTTTAAAAGATACAATAATTAAGTTGGGGAGAAAAGTTGGGCCCAAAAGACTACCTGAGAGGTACATAAAATGACCATGAGGGTAAATGACTGTTTTAGTTACCTACTGTTGTATAACAAGTTACCTCAAAACTTAGTATCTAAACAAAAAAACAAAACATTTTTTATCTCAGAATTTCCCTAGTCAGGAATTTTGAAAGGGCTTAGCTGGTTGCTTCTGGCTCAAGGTCTTTCATGAGTTTGTGTCTGAAAGGGAAGAAGGATCCAGTCTGAAGTTCTTGGAAGCCTTCAGTGTGTCACTGACTTGTAGTGAGTGACTGTAGTTCTTTGTCCTGTGGTTCTCTGAATAGGCTGCCTGAGTTTCCTCACACGTGTGATCCCAGAGAGTAAGGGTCAGAAAAGCCATGACAGCATTGCAGAGGCATTTTGTTACATTGTCTTCCAAGTTACCTACTGTCACTTCCCCTACCTCATAAGCTTCCTTTGTTCTACCTAATGGCCAGCATACGAATCCTCCTCATTTTTATTATTTCTCCAGAATAAATGCTGGTGTGAGATGCCATACCGGAAAATCGCATTTTAAAGTATGAAAATATGGGCCTTTTTTTCAAGCCTGAATATTGAGGGCTAAAGTATTTCTAAACTTTCTAAAATTATTTTCTCAGGATAAAACACATTTTCCACATGGGTATATTATGTGCTGTGTATCCAATTAATATGTTGCTTAAAATATTTTTGCTACAATGATTACAATAAAAGTTGATTGCTAAATATATTAAGAATCTACCAGAAATTTAAAATGAGTCTTCAACATCATATAAACACGACTCTCATCAAACTGAAGAACTGTCTTATTGCAGACAAACAGCAAAGTCTTTCCCAAACTTTCTTGCTCACAGAAATTTCATAATACACAGGATAAAAATTACTTATACCTAAGACATTTCTCTGATCTACTTAATCAGAACTGTAGTGGAGAGTCCGGAAGTCTTTATTTTTATGAGGAAGCCTACTTATTCTTTGCATGGAGCAGGTTTGAGAGATACCTAATCTTTACTGAAAGCGCTCCCAGTGCAGACTACTTATTACCCCACCAGAAAGCCTTTTAAAAGAGCATCATGTTAAGTGAAATAAGCCAGGCACAGAAAGACAAATACCACATAATCTCACTCATGAGTGAAATATTAAAAAGTTGATCTCATAGAACTAGAGAGTGGAATGGTAGTTACCAGGAACTGGGGTGGTGGGAGGGGAGAGAGTTGGAGAGATGTTGGTCAAAGGATACAAAATTTCAGTTAGACAGAAGGAATACATTCAAGAAATCTATCGTACAACATGGTGACTGTGGTTAATAAGAATATAATGTATTCTTGAAAGATGTTGAGAGTGGATGTTAAGTGTTCTCACCACTAAAATTATAATTATGTGAGAGAATGCATACGTTTATTAGGTAGGTTTAGTCAATCTATAATGTATGTATACCCAAAACATATTGTACACAATAAGTATGAACAATTTTATCCACCAATTTTTTTGTATCTAAAATTCACTTTGTTGACATCTTAGAAATTTTATTTTTAACAACCAATTCATGGTATTTTGTTGTTTACTATTACAAATGATTTTACAGTGAATGTTCTTCTACATACATTATTTCACACTTGTTCAAGATGTCAGATAAGATCAAGTAGAACTAATTAATGGTCAAAAGTCCCCATTTTTATTTTTGATGGATATTGCCAAATCGATGTTTATACTAATTTATACTCCTGTACACAGACGTATATACCAAATTACACTTCCAGAAGCAAATAACTGAGGGTGACTGTTTTCCCCCACAACCGTTAACAGGACATAATATCTACCTATTGATTTTACCTATTAAACTGATGATACATACTTCATCGCATTTCTCTTCCTCCAAGTAGAAACAAACATTTTTATAAATGTGAAAAATTTGCAATTACAGCTGTTTCCTATGTGTTTTTTATATTTTCTGGTAATATTTAACTGACTTAAAAGTAGCACAAAGCCACAGTATGGCTGAAACCAATTTTGAGAATCTTCCCAAGGGAAAGAAGTCAGGAAAAGAGAATGTCGGGGAACAATAGCCGATAACCAGAGCCGTGAAGCCCCAGGCCCTATTAAATGTTCTAATTCTTCTAAATTTTGTTTTGACCGTATGCAGATTGAAGAATGATAATCATAAAGACACTCTTATGATTCTAGTACCATCTCTTTCTCTCCATCTTAAGCGAGGATACAGAAGCAGTGGCTCCATTCCAAGTGACATAGCAGAAGTCATTCTTTGATTAGAGATTTCTGTAATGAATGCTCTTTGCTCCTAATCTTTTACACTTAGACCAGTCACCAAAACCCAAGTAGTTATTCACTGTGCTTATGTCAACAAGGCTACAGGAGACAAACTAAGTAATTTTTTAAAAATTATTAAAGCAAGATCTTGGCTTCCTAAACTCTTATACTTCTAGTGAGAAGTTTCATTTATGAAAGATAGTTTTATCTTTGCATAATATTCTCTTCAGACAAATTTTATCTAGGACTTTACAGATAATTTTCAAAGAATTAAAAGTCAGTCTTAGATAAATTTTATCAGAGTTAATATTATCTTTTCCCAGATGAGCAATTCCAATGTGAGGAAACTTCTTCTTACATGTTTTCAATTAGACTTTATTATATTTAAACATTAGAAATGGATGAGAAACAGATGACAAAACTATTTAGGTCTTCTTTAAATGTAAAAACATTGAGTTTATAAATATAAAAATAATACTGATACTTACTTTGACACTCCTAAATTGTGTTCTTTCTTCTTTTTTTTTTTGATATAGGCATGGGCAAAGACTTCATGACTGAAACACCAAAAGCAATGGCAACAAAAGCCAAAATTGACAAATGAGATCTAGTTAAACTAAAGAGCTTCTGCTCACCAAAAGAAACTATCATCAGATTGAACAGGCACCTGCAGAATGGGAGAAAAGTTTTGCAATCTGTCCATCTGACAAAGGACTAATAACCAGAATCTACATGGAACTTAAACAAATTTACAAGAAAAACACAAACAACCTCATCAGAAAGTGGGCAAAGGATACAAACAGACACTTTTCAAAAGAAGACATTTATGTAGCCAACAAACATATGAAAAAAAGCTCATCATCACTGGTCATTAGAGAAATGCAAATCAAACCACAACGAGATACCATCTTACACCAGTTAGAATCCAGTCATTGAAAAGTCAGGAAACAACAGATGCTGCAGAGGATGTGGAGAAATAGGAACACTTTTACACTGTTGGTGAGAGTGTAACTAGTTCAACCATCGTGGAAGACAGTGTGGCGATTCCTGAAGGATCTGGAACTAGAAATACCATTTGACCCAGCAATCCCATTACCAGGTATATACACAAAGGATTATAATTCATTCTCCTATAAAGACACATACACACGTATGTTTATTGCAGCACTATTCACAATAGCAAAGACTTGGAACCAACCGAAATGCCCACCAATGATAGACTGGATAAAGAAAATGTGGCACATGTACACCACGGAATACTATGCAGCCATAAAAAAGATGAGTTCATGTGCTTTGCAGGGACATGTATGAAGCTGGAAACCATCATTCTCAGCAAACTAACACAGGAATAGAAAACCAAACCCTTCATGTTTTCACTCATAAGTGGGAGCTGAACAATGAGAACACATGGGCACAGGGAGGCAAACATCACACACTGGGGCCTGCAGCAGGGTGGGGGACAAATGGAAGGATAGCATTAGGAGAAATACCTAATGCAGATGATGGGTTGATGGGTGCAGCAAACCACTATGGCACATGTACACCTATGTAACAAACCTGCATGTTCTCCACATGTATCCCAGAACTTAAAGTATATCAACCAATTTTTTAAAAAGAAAAATAATTTAAATAAATAAGTTAAAAAAATAGAGCTCTAATTGTATAGAATTATATGGCTGACTTGCACTAAAATATTTCTCCCTGGAACCTCCACCACTAGCTACAGTTCTCTGCCTGAGGACCACTCTGAGTATATCCAAACCCTTTGCCAAAGTGTTCAAATGTTAGAGAATACTCACTGTTCTTCCAGCCCTCTACTCCTTGAATTTGTCTTTTCCTAAATTCACAAGCTCCAGTTTCTTCACACAATGATTCCCAGAATCTTCACCATTCCCATGCTCCATTCCTCCCCTCTGGCCATCTCACCCTTGCCAACACTGAACTTGCATAATTCCTTACCCAAAACTAGACTCAGCCTCCACATGGGCTCTGAGCAAACAGGAGACAGCATGGTCTATGTGCCAGCCTAAAGTCCCATTAACTCTTTTTCAGGCTTGTCAGAGCTTTTGGCGAATATTATACTTACTGTCAATCTAAAGACTTCCACGTTCTAGACTTGAACTGTTTCTAACACACTATCAGCTACACTACCCTGCTTTTCTTGCCTGATTAATTTCTTAGAATATCCCCAATTGTTACAGCAGTGCAGAATGCTAGGGCCTATTGGGAAGACAAATGAGGCAGATGTCAATGGGACCCATGAGACCATGTAGCCCAATCTCATTCTCCAGGCCTATCTCCAATTTTCAGAAAGAAATGGGTGTTCCAAGAAGATTAAGTGAACAAATCAAGAATGAGAATCAATGCACTTCCGAGCCTTCATCCCAGTGGCTCTTTTACTATGAAAAAGCTGTATCATGTCTACAACAAAATTAATTTACAGTATATGAGAGAAATGATAATAATAGCATATATCTTTTATTGACTACATGACAGAAAACATGTTAAAACATACTTTGTATAGATTGTTTCAGTTAATCCCCAAGACAGCCCTTTGAGGTGAGCGCAACCATTATTTACATTTTAAAACTAAAGAATACAGGGCTTTAAAAAGATAAGAAATTTGTCCAAGCCAGGAGGAAAACAGGTTTTAGAACAACAACAACAAAAAATTGATTTCAGAAACCATACTCAACCACTATCCATATAGCCACCTCACAATAGTGTATTGGAAACAGAAGGTAATTAAGTGATGAATTATGCGATTAGCACAACACTAAAGCTTCAGAACACAGCTTTTTTCATGCCTCCATCAATACTCAACTTGGATTGAATATCAGGTTTCTCGTATTTCAGACAAATGTGTGTTGCAGGTTAGATATTTCTTGGTATTTCCAGAGTCAAGCATGTGTCTCTGTCTGAGCAGCTAACTCAGTTTATTGTAATTACCTGTATCAGTATTTTCACATGTAGTCTATGAGTTTCTTGAGATCTGACTTTCACTCTCTATCCATAGCAGAACATAGCACATGGCACAGAGGAGACACTCAAGATACATTTGTTGAATGAATACATAAAGATATGCCCTTGTTCAGTTTTACAGAAGTACACATAAATCAAAAGAAGTCCCTAGTCATAAAAAGAATTGATATATCTTAGAGAACAGGTATCATAGGGATTGTACCAAACATAAGAGGGTAAGATTGTCCAAATCACCTGCTCAATCTACACTTTCATAAGCATATATGAACAAAATAAAATCAGTGAATTAGGTAGAGCATTAAATAAGCTACTATTTGGAATGGAAAAAGGTATGCATGTAGCAGAAAGAGCACAAGCCTCCTGAATTCTTACTGGCTCCACTCCCAAAAAGTTATGCAATGTTCTGCAAACTTTTAACTTCCTTGATAGTCAGTTTTCCTATCAACGAAATTGTGACATTAATAATTTTTGTTCATATTTGTCATTTCATATCAATTCACCTTATTGAAGAAATTATAATTAATATTTATCTTCAACTAGATTGCCTTTTTAGACCACTGATATTTATTAAAGGGAAGTTACACTTATTTGTAGGAAAAGTGAGTTAATTTTTTTGTTCTATAATGAACAATATGTTGTTTTGTTTAAAAATAGATTAGACACACCATGAGTCATCACCTTTTGTAAATAGGTGTTTGATACTGTGATGCAGGCACACATGTGCAAGAAGTATAAATTTGTGCATTTATGGAGAATCTGGAGATCTGTATTCCCAATATAGGCCTCATATATGAATATTCTTTGTTCTAGTTATTCCATTTGTAGGAATGCATATTCAAATAAAATTATTTATATAGGCCAGGCACGGTGGCTCACACCTGTAATCCCAGCACTTTGGGAGGCAGAGGTGGGCGGATCAAGAGGTCAGGAGATCGAGACCATCCTGGCCAACATGGTGAAACCCTGTCTCTATACTAAAAACACAAAAAGCATTAGCCAGGCATGGTGGCGGGGGCCTGTAGTCCTAGCTACTCAGGAGGCTGAGGCAGAAGAATGGTGTGAACCCAGACGGCGGAGCTTTCAGTGAGCCAAAATCACACCACTGCACTCCAGCCTGACAGAGGGATACCCCGTTTCAAAAAAAAAAAGAAAATTATTTATGTATGTAAAGTCTTAATTAAATGAGGTCTCAGAAAAGTTTATAATGTAAATTTAGAAATAACCACAGGATTGGTAAATTAGCCTTAGTAAAGTCATGCACTGGAATACAGACAAGAAATTATGTTGCAGAAAATATTTCTTAAAAAGATGCTTGTATTTTAAACAAACAAAAGAGGTTACAAAACAGTAGAAAATCATATTTTTTAGAAGGTATGCATACACACTTACCTATGGATATATACTTACATAGCAAGTAGAAAGAAATACATTAAAATATAATCTTTACCTTTTTCAGAAATTTTTACTTTCTTATATAGTTTCCAAATACTGATAAAAATGTATCATTACAGGAGGGAAGGGAAGAGAAGGGAAGGGGAGGGAAGAGAAGGGAAGAGGAGGAGAGGGGAGGGGAGGGGAAGGGAGGGAAGAAAAAGGAAGAGAAGCCTAATTTAAGTGTAGTCCACTGTACTTTATAGTGGCTTAGTAAACATTTCGTAATGATGAGTGAGTGGAAGAGATATAAGACTGATAAGACTGAAATCTGATTGTGCCCTAATGCATGACAGTTTTACTCTTAGGACAGGTAAAGTATAAAAGATAAGAATATACATAGCTCATTTCTGAGCCACATTAAGGGCAAGCCAGGTGAGAAGCTACCAAACTACAAAGATTATTAAAATATCACATCAGGAAATCTAAAACTTATTGCCAATTAACTTAGATCTCTACACATGAATTTTAGTATGACTACTCAAATATAAAATGATCAACTCCCTTCCCTAGAATAGAAAGTAACAGACCATGACAAAACATCAAAATATGCCTTACCTGATTTTCCTTCAACCCTATTAAATAAATGTAGAACATATTCTCAAAGGAAATGTTTCTAATGGAAACTAAATCATTAGCCTGCCCTCTATCCATATATTTTGGAAGGTCCCGCTTTACTCTTATTTCACCAGACTCTTGCTGAGTCTGGGAACTGGGCCTATTTACTAAAAGATGCTCAAGTGGCCGGGTGCAGTGGCTCACACCTGTAATCCCAGCATTTTGGGAGGTTAAGGAGGGTGGATCACCTGAGGTCAGCAGTCCAAGACCACTGTGGCTAACATGGTTATACCCTGTCTCTACTAAAAATACAAAAATTAGCCAGGTGTGGTGGTGGACACCTGTAATCCCAGCTACTCAGTAGGCTCAGGCAGGAAAATTGCTTGAACCCAGGAGGCGGAGGTTGCAGTGAGCCAAGATGGCACCACTGCACTCCAGCTGGGCAACAAGAGCGAAACTATGTCCCCCCCCAAAAAAAAGAAAGAAAAAAAAAGATGCTTAAGCACAATTATTTCAGATAGTGGACTGGTTTTGACTTTATAGAAAAAAGTTAAAATATATCTGAAAGTTTTAAAACAGGAATTACATGCTAGCCACATTAGAATAAAACTAAACAGCCTGATAACTGAAACAACAGGGCATGGTCAAGGGCCTCTCAATATAGTACTGAATAGCCTTTAAATTTTTACCCAGGTTTCTAGAGTGCCTCTAGAGACCACGTTTAGTTTTATTTATCTGGCCTTCTTTTGAGATTTTGCTTATTTAAGAAAAAGAGAACACCCACATCTGTAATTGCTATACATCTCCTCTTCTGGATTTTGAGTTTCTCCAAAGCAGAAACCTTATCTTTTTCATGTTTGCAATCATAGAGCTTAACATAGTAAATTATGCAGAATCACCACAAAATGCATATTAAACATCTGGATGAATAAATGGAGGAATAGATGGATGGGAAAACGGATTGATATATGAACTTATTCCTAAAGACTTGAATTTCAGGACTCATTCACTCAGCAAGAAAATAAACATCTTTTCATGGTACTTATTTCAAACAAAATGAAGTTCTAAATGTTGTGACCAGGTTCTGCAGGACCTGTATCAAGGCTTAGACTCCAGGATGACCAGCCATCTGTAATTCTTACCTTGTTCTGTTTCTCTCATCCTCCTAACACTCTTTATCCACAAGCCTTCCTAGAAAAGATCTACAAATAAACTCTCCTTCTCTCATTGCTTGCATTCTCTGAGGAATAAGGGCAATAACACATCTTTATATTTTGTACAATCCTTTGGGTTTACAAAACACTTTCACTAGTTATCTCATTTTATTTCGTACACTATCAATGTGGGAAAAAGTGAGGAAACTGAGGTTGAGAGTTAACTTTTACAGTTAGTTAAATGGCAGAGCCTCTTCTCAGACTCCAAACTTCCAAATGCAAACCCAGCATTCTTCCGTATTCCCTCACTGTCAACACTACATATTTCAAGGAAAGTGACAATTCAACTTCCTTCTCTGACTTTTGAAATCTTCCTCTCCAGGAAGACAGCAGGTCTGGAGCAGGCTATGGGAAGGACTGTAGCACGAATTTCTCCTACAGTTGGCAGCCTATCTGCCCTAACTTTGAATAGATTCAAAGACAGAAGAGGTAAAGATGGACTGGAGAAATATGCTATGCATAACACTTAAATGTTCCTCTATGTGCCAACAAAGTTGACATCTATGGGATTTAGCTGAAATATTGCCCCACTAATAAGGTATAGAAAGAATGCCTTTAAATAAAGAGAATTCTTCAGGCAGTTAAAAATGTTATCAGAGAGAATGAAATTGAGCAGGAAGCATGAAGGCTTCAAAACCGTCTTGCTGTTTAACTGGGGGAGATGCTCCATTAGCTCAGCTAATTGAACACTCCGTTATCTCACTTTGATTGTCACTGCAGAAGAAAAAGAGGCTCTATTTTTGCTCCCTGCAACAGAATCTGAAACTTGTGAAGAGAGGCAAGGGACAGGATATATGCTGATTACTTTATTTTGACATTAGATCTGTGACTAGAATTAGCTGTGCACAGATATAAATATCCTTTAAACACATCCATCCACAAGCAATCTATATTATAATTGGCAAAACTGGCCTGGAAGAAATGAGAGTACAGAAAAGGGAAAGTTTGCCAATATGTAGGAAGAAATAAAATCTGTGTAGTGTTTTGTTTAATGTTGCAAGCATATAAAATAAGATGAGCAGCCATCTTGTACTTAAGCATGAATGGATACAAACTTAGAGGTAGAAGAAAACACTTTCTATACGTGATTTTAGCTTTGTGAAATACTAAAATAAAAGGCAGATCTCCTGATTCCAATTAACTTTAATGATACAAGCATATTTGGGCTGGTTATATGGCTAACTGATGTGTAAAAATATAAAGTCAGGTCCACATTTTATA